>NW_026614836.1:0-104431 GCF_030052815.1 Hevea brasiliensis | reverse complement strand
CACTTGGATGGGAAATTGATGAAATGGTACGGCACTTCTGATGTTGAAGAATGGTTTGTGCAAAAGCAGCTTGGGGGACACTTGAGTAATGGTATATATTGAAGGAAATGTATGTTATTAACTTCTAGAAGGATTGATGATATGTATGTAGATTGATCTTGGGAAGTGTGTGTAAAATTTGTAATGGTTAGGTGTGTTTGTAATAGTACTTAGAAATTGTAATTGTGAATGATATTGTGAAGGAGCGGAAGCGTGAAAAACACAAGATTATACCATTGAATTCAAAAATTTTCACCTAGGGTCACATGCACCATGCAAGATTTATTTTTATCTATTTGATTTCAATGATAAACAACATATTAAAACTCTTTTAATATGTTTTTGGATCTGTATTTGCTATTTAAGATTTTAAAATTAATCGATTAATTTTAGAACCCTAGATTAAATCAAGAACGATTACACTAACCTCTTGATGTGCCGCAGCATGTCTCGCGCTTTGAGATTCGCCTTCGTGACACCAGCATGTTGTCCTCTAGCTTGTCCACACCAAGAACACCTATGGCAGCCCTTGAACAGCTTCTAAAGCCTTTTCTATTAATTAGAAATTCAAGTTCTGCCTTTTAAGAGATTAGAGATGTAAACAGACACTAGAAACAATTTCTAGTGTTCTTAATTCAAGAGATTGATGGCTAATCTCTTTGAATTGATGAGAGATGAAGAGAAATAGCTGGAGAGGCTCAAAGTGGCGTGACATATGAGAGGAGAGGCTGCTGGTTATGTTTTCTTTTCATAACCACACTTAAATAGCTAGGTTAACACATTAAACCCTAGCCACATGTCACCTTTGATTAGCTCTAGGTTTAAGTGACCCAATCACATTGTGCCAAGTGTCAAACCTATATTTAATCTTGATTTTAATCATCTTACATGATTAAAAACATTTGGCAAGCTTATGTGTTATGCCATGTGTCACCATCTCATGGTGCCACGTGTCACAATCGTGAAATGACCAAAATGCCCTCGTGTCTTAATTTTGAGTTCTTAACCCAAAATAATTATTTTCTTCTTCTAATTAATTTATATCAAATATAAATTAATTAATTAATCTCTATTAATTAATTTTCATCAATTAAATTCATATTTAAACACTTTAAATATAAATTTAATTTATACTACATCCAATAATCTAGATTTGGTTTCAAGTCATGCTAGGACTTTGCAATTTAATTGCAAACCAAATCTATTTAATTAATCAATTAAACTCTTTAATTAATTAATTAAATCATATTTAAATAGGTGATAACTTGTGTATGTGTGTGACTTACTAGGCTCATCACTAATTGGCAATGAGACATGATATCAACTCTAATATCATCGAACTCTTTCTTACCATAAATGATTTCTCTAAATCATTTTATGAACCTCATAGACCATGGTTAACACTCTAGCATAGCATGCCATGGCCACCCAATTAGTAATAAGATTTACCTTAAATGAACCTATAATCATATGTTACCATGCACTAGAATCTCTCTGCATAAAATCCCAACTCAAGCCGGAGTCATGGTTTATGTCAAACTCCATTTGCTATGAATATTATGTTCTCTTTTAATTCCAGCTTTTGATTAAAAGATTTTTCTCATCGTAAACTCTTTCTCAATAAATCTATCTCTCCGGCCAGAACTTGAAACATCAAGAACAATTAAATGAACATAGGATTTTATCTCTATTTACTTAGAGGAACAGATTCCATCTTGATCAACACCTGCCTCCATATATAACTAGTAGGAGCCAACACATGCCCATATACCCATACATAGTACAAGTATGAAAGCAAAGATCAAACTCAAACTACCTATATACAAGATAATCAGGCTATCTCAGTCTAAAGATTATATGCATCGATATGATTTATGACAAAACATTGACAAGAGTAAACTCCATGTGCTTGTCATAAGTGTCACTGGTTCGGCCTACTTATCATTTATAAGTGCCTATCATGTTTGTTATATGGCATGAGACTCACCATTCCATCTTATTTATATCTCATATAAATAACTTGGGAACAAACATGAATACAATCTTTCCGATAAGTCATGTCCTTATTATGAAGTATCCTCGATTGTGAACCTATTTATGATACTTTGTGCTAGAAATATTGTCACTCATATTCTTAATAACTTAAGAATAATATTTCTAACAAAATATCAATGGACCTTTTCTATTACACATAAATATATTATGTAAACGGAAAAGTGGAAATGCCTTTTATTAATAAAAATATGTACAAGATACATACTAAATGATATGCTCTGGGCATACTACTAACAATCTCCCACTAGCACTAGAGCCATTCATTACAATATCTTAGACCCATCTTCTCAAGATGTCGGTCTAACTGAGCTTGTGACAAAGGCTTAGTGAATGGATCAGCTGAATTTTTCACCGATGTTATTTTTCTCGCATGGCTATATCGCCTTGCCCAACTATATCTCCGATAATGTGGTAGTGCCTTTCTATGTGTTTGGATTTTGGGTGAGACCTTAGTTCCTTAGCTCAGATGATCGCTTCCATTATTGTCACAAAGGTAGTGGAACCGCTGACTCAATGGAAGGAACTACTGTAAGTTCTCGCTACTAACTTCTTTATCCAAATAGCCTTCCTTTGCAAAGATTCGATGCAAAGAATATACTCACTCTCAGAGTGGAATCGCAAATGTGCTCGCTTGGAACTCTTCCAACCGATCGCACTCTCCATTACAAATGAACACATATCCAGAGGTAGACTTTCTATCATCGATATCCGATTGGAAATCGTAATCGTGATAACCATCCAATTGCAAGTCTCCACTTCCATAAATCAAGAATAAATCCTTAGTTCTTCTCAAGTACTTAAGGATATTCTCGATACCTATCCAGTTGTTCCAAACCTGGATTGGATTGATACCGCTAGTCAAACTAATAAAGATATGCGATATCCGCCTAGTACACAACATTGCATACATTAAACTTCCAATAGCCAAGCATATGGAATCCTCGCCATCTTATCTCTTTCTTCAGTGTCTTTGGAGACATCTCTTTAGAAAGGTGGATACCATGTCTCATCGGTAACAATCCTCTCTTGGAATCAAGCATGTTAAACCTCTTTAACACCTTTTCCAAGTATAGACTTTGGGATAAACTAATTATTCTTTTCGCTCTATCTCTATAGATGCTAATCCCAAGAATATAGGTTGCCTCCCTAAGTCTTTCATGGAGAATGTATTTGACAACCATACCTTTATAGTCACAACATACCCGTGTCATTACCCATCAACAAGATGTCATCCACATATAAGACAAGGAAAGTGATAGCATCACACTAACCTTCTTATATACACATGGCTCATCCTCATTTTTGATAAAACCAAAGGATTTAATGGCTTCATCAAAACGGATGTTCCAACTCCTAAGCTTGTTTCAACCCATAAATGGATCGCTTTAGCTTGCATACCTTGGAACCATCTTGGGATTCAAATCCTAGGTTGTTCCATGAAAATGTTTTCTTCAATGTATCCATTGAGAAAAGCCGCTTTGACATCCATCCGCCAAATCTCATAATCATAGTATGCAGCTATTGCTAATAAAATCCTAATTGATTTAAGCATGGCAACAAAGTAGAAAGTCTCCTCATAGTCTATTCCTTGCCTTTGGCGAAACCCTTTCGCTACTAGCCTTGCCTTATAGGTCTCTACCTTTCCATCGTAACCAATTTTCTTCTTGAAAACCCATTTGTTCCCTATAGGTACAATACCTTCTGTGTGGGTCAACAAGATCCCAAACTTGATTCTTATACATGGAATCAATCTCGGATTTCATAGCATCAATCCATTTTGAAGAGTCTATATCCGATATAGCTTCTTCATAGGTAAGTGGATCATCTCCATGATCTACTTCTTCATGAGTAGACAACTCTTGTTCTTCTTCATGAAGAAAACCATATCTCACCGTGGGTGAGATACCTCGTTGTTCTACGAGGAACAAATGAGATGTTTCATCAATGGGTATAGGTTGACTAGATGGATCTATATCCATCTGATCTGCTGGTTGGTCGTAATTCTCCAATTCTAACTCTATTTGCCTTCCTTTGCCTCCTTCTTGAACAAACCGTTGTTCAAGAAATGTGGCATCTCTACTTATCACAACCTTTGTGAAGTAGGCAATAAAAATAATATCCAAAACTATCTTTGGATATCCAACAAATCGACTTTCTCGATCCGGTCTCCAATTTATCGTTGTTCAGCTTTTTGATATAAGTCGACAACCCCAAATCTTAACATGCTTAAGACTTGGTTTTCTTCCATGCCATATCTCATAAGGTGGAAGAAACTGATTTTGATGGAATCCTATTCGTAATATACAAAGTCGATTCTAATGCAAATCCTCAAAAGGAGATTGGCATATCAAGATAGCTCATCATACTACGCATCATATCCAATAGGGTACGATTTCTCCTTTCAGATACACCATTCACCGTGGCGCTCCTCGGAGGAGTCACCGAGAAACAATGCCATGCTCTCTCAAGTATTCATCAAATTCAAGACTCAAATATTCACCTCCACGATCCGATCAAGAGCTTTAATATTCTTTCCCGCTTGATTTTCTACTTCAGATTTAAATTCTTTGAACTTTTCAAAGATTCATGTTTGTATTTCATCAAATACAAATACCCAAACCTTGATTTATCATCAAGAAAGGTAATAAAATAATGAAAGCCCTCTAGCCATTTCTTTAAATGGACCACATACATCACTATGTATTAGTTCCAAAATATTTTCACTTTTTAGCCCTTGTCCAACAAAGGGTGATCTAGTCATTTTGCCTTGAAGGCAAGATTCACAAGTTGGAGTAGGCTCAGAGCCCAATGAGGATAGAATCCCATTTTCTCCAATTTTGCAATCCTATCTTCTCGCAACATGACATAACCTTAAGTGCCAAATATATTTTGAACTTGAGTTGGTTTTCACCATGGCATTGCATTCATTTAGATTGCTATACCGCCGTTGGAAACACTTTCATCGGCAATGGAAACACTTTCCTATTGGCAATGGAAACACTTTCCGGCTGGCAGTGGAAACACTTTCCTTTGCCTTTATCAGCTTTAGTCTTCCTTTTCTGCTTAGTTATTTTCTTGGAAGGACCAGGAATCTGAGGTTTCTTTTTCTTATTGCCCTTCTTCTTGTTGGACTTTCCAAGGTAAGAAGATGCAACCAAAGCTACCTCTTTTCCTTTATTGCCCGGCATATTCTTTTGGGCAATAACCAAAGATGTTGAGTAATTCAACTAAGGTGCATTCCTGCTTAGTCATATGGAAATTTGTCACAAAATTCCCAAAAGACTCAGTGAAGGATCAAGGATCAAATCCGCTTGTAGTTGGAAATCCATGTTGAAGTCAAGATGTTCCAACCGCCAATCACCTAATCATCTTGTGGACATGATCCCCAACATTCTGTCCTCGACATCCTCATACGGAATAACTGCCTAGATATCTCATACCTAGCATTCCCGCCGTGCTCACCATACAACTCTTGTAGGTGAAGGAGGATCTCACTGCACTGCATGTTCTCATGTTGCTTCAGAACTCATTACTCATGGAAGCAAGCATGTAACACTTAGCTCTCATATCATGCTCCTTCCACTTGTCCAAAGTTTCATGTTCCTCTTGTGTGGCCTCCGGAGGTAAGGGACCAGAACATTTGAATCTAGAACATATCCTATATGTTCAAGGTTCAGACAAGTTTCAAATTTCTTAGCCAATCGCATGCATTAGGTCCCGTCAACTCATTGTGATCAAGTATGCTTGCAAGGATATTGATGGTGGTGGTTGTTTTGTGCTCATTTTTATCGTAAAATTAATGCAGAAAATAACCAGATTAATTAGTAAATGTATCATGTAATTAACCAAAATGATTATGGTCTTTAATCAAATTGGTCCTCCCACTAACTTAGCGTAATCCTACACTTCCAAAGTAGAAAACGGAAATCCTAGTTGGATGGATTTCTATTGGGTGATAGAATTCATATAATACTATTGATCATACTATTTTACATACATTATTGGAATTAAAAAAAAATATAATTGACAAACTCCTTCCCAATCACAAATCAGGTGAGGATCAATCCTTTACATAGCCCCTAAGGCTCACAATCTCGTACATCCATTATTGACTTATCTTGCATTAGTTGTTGATCCCATTGAGCCAAGAATTATGCAAATAATTTTAATGTCCTCAGTACATCCAATATTGGCCACCAAACCATTTACATATTTACAACATTCATGCTTAACAATTTTTCTTAAGAAAATCTCTTTATTTAATTGCATCTCATGGATATATTTAAAATGTATTAAAATAATTGCACCAATGGAGGGGTTATGTTATAATTAGTTTAATTATAGCATTTCCAACTTAATCATTTGTTTGGAAGATTTTATAGCCATCCTAATTACTATTAAGGTCTCACTTTGCACATTATCCATTTATCATGAATATATCATATAAATGCATACATTACAATAAATCTCAAGAATACATCGATAAGAAGAAAATATGGTATGATCATGGACTTTCTAAGGGATTCAATTCGAGCCACCAAGAATTGAATCAGTGGCATTCCTAGGTGCATTTCATTCATTCATTTTACAAGAGTTGCTGAAGGAGTACATAATCAACACTTGATATTGAATTCCTCCCACGGTCCCACCAATGCTCTTTACTTACTTGAAATTCTTGCAATCCAATATTACATAGTAATCCTTGGCATACCAAGGCGAATTTACAAGAACTTAAATAAATGAAATTACAACCCAAAAATTATTACAAACTTAATAATACATGCCCAAAATAAATTAAAATAAATTAATTAATTTACAATCCCAAAGAAACATAAAAGAAATAAATCCAATCACATTGGTCTTTTATAGTCCATGATCATCCATCATGCATATCACTATTTAACAATTAAATAAAACATACATACTTAAATTAAATTGAATATCTCATATTCAACTTAAAAATCCAGATTTGAATATGATTCAAATAAATTTAAAAATTCAGATTTGAATCTCATTCAAACAATTTTTAAATTCAGATTTGAATCACATTCAAACAACTTCAAAAATTCAGATTTGAATCACATTCAAACATTTTTTAAAAAATCAGATTTGAATCACATTCAAATATTTTTTAAAAATCAGATCTGAATTTTATTGAATCAATTTTAAAAAATCAGATTTAAATATGATTCAAACAACTTTAAAAATTCAGATTTGAATCACATTCAAACAACTTTTAAAATTCAGATTTGAATCACATTCAAACAATTTTTTTAAAAATATGATTTGAATCATAATTTAATTGTGTGATTAAAACAACTAATTAAACACTTTAATTAGTCAAAGAATAGGCCTTAGATCATACAACAATTGCAGAATTAAAAGCCAAACCTTGAACCACCCATGGAACCATTGTTGCCGCCACCAATGGTGGCTTCACCATGTGTGCCGCCACACCTCATGATCCAACCAGCAATGAATCTCTTGATCTCATGATCAAACACACAATTAAATTATATAATCAACAATCTAAATGGCAAATATAGTGGCTCTGATACCAATTGAAGGAACGGAAGCGTGAAAAACACAAGATTATACCATTGAATTCAAAAATTTTCACCTAGGGTCACATGCACCATGCAAGATTTATTTTTATCTATTTGATTTCAATGATAAACAACATATTAAAACTCTTTTAATATGTTTTTGGATCTGTATTTGCTATTTAAGATTTTAAAATTAATCAGATTAATTTTAGAACCCTAGATTAAATCAAGAACGATTACACTAACCTCTTGATGTGCTGCAATGTCTCGCGCTTTGAGATTCGCTCTTCAGACACCGTGATGTTGTCCTCTAGCTTGTCCACACCAAGAACACCTATGGCAGCCCTTGAACAGCTTCTAAAGCTTTTTCTATTAATTAGAAATTCAAGTTCTGCCTTTTAAGAGATTAGAGATGTAAACAGACACTAGAAACAATTTCTAGTGTTCTTAATTCAAGAGATTGATGGCTAATCTCTTTGAATTGATGAGAGATGAAGAGAAATAGCTGGAGAGGCTCAAAGTGGCGTGACATATGAGAGGAGAGGCTGCTGGTTATTTTTTCTTTTCATAACCACACTTAAATAGCTAGGTTAACACATTAAACCCTAGCCACATGTCACCTTTGATTAGCTCTAGGTTTAAGTGACCCAATCACATTGTGCCAAGTGTCAAACCTATATTTAATCTTGATTTTAATCATCTTACATGATTAAAAACATTTGGCAAGCTTATGTGTTATGCCATGTGTCACCATCTCATGGTGCCACGTGTCACACCGTGAAATGACCAAAATGCCTCGTGTCTTAATTTTGAGTTCTTAACCCAAAATAATTATTTTCTTCTTCTAATTAATTTATATCAAATATAAATTAATTAATTAATCTCTATTAATTAATTTTCATCAATTAAATTCATATTTAAACACTTTAAATATAAATTTAATTTATACTACACATCCAATAATCTAGATTTGGTTTCAAGTCATGCTAGGACTTTGCAATTTAATTGCAAACCAAATCTATTTAATTAATCAATTAAACTCTTTAATTAATTAATTAAATCATATTTAAATAGGTGATAACTTGTGTATGTGTGTGACTTACTAGGCTCATCACTAATTGGCAATGAGACATGATATCAACTCTAATATCATCGTAACTCTTTCTTACCATAAATGAGTTCTCTAAATCATTTTAAGAACCTCATAGACCATGGTTAACACCAAGCATAGCATGCCATGGCCACCCAATTAGTCATAAGATTTACCTTAAATGAACCTATAATCATATGTTACCAGGCACTAGAATCTCTCTGCATAAAATCCCAACTCAAGCCGAGTCATGGTTTATGTCAAACTCCATTTGCTATGAATATTATGTTCTCTTTAATTCCAGCTTGATTAAAAGATTTTCTCATCGTAAACTCTTTTTCAATAAATCTATCTGTCTGCCAGAACTTGAAACATCAAGAACAATTAAATGAAAATAGGATTTTATCTCTATTTACTTAGAGGAACAGATTCCATCTTGATCAACACCTACCTCCATATATAACTAGTAGGAGCCAACACATGCCCATATACCCATACATAGTACAAGTATGAAAGCAGATCAAACTCAAACTACCTATATACAAGATAACTGTATATCTCGTGTCTAAAGATTATATGCATCGATATGATTTATGACAAAACATTGACAAGAGTAAACTCCATGTGCTTGTCATAAGTGTCACCGGTTCTGCCTACTTATCATTTATAAGTGCCTATCATGTTTGTTATATGGCATGAGACTCACCATTCCATCTTATTTATATCTCATATAAATAACTTGGGAACAAACATGAATACAATCTTTCCGGATAAGTCATGTCCTTATTATGAAGTATCCTCGATTAGAACCTATTTATGATACTTTGTGCTAGAAATATTGTCACTCATATTCTTAATAACTTAAGAATAATATTTCTAACAAAATATCAATGGACCTTTTCTATTACACATAAATATATTATGTAAACTAAAAGTGGAAATGCCTTTTATTAATAAAAATATGTACAAGATACATACTAAATGATATGCTCTAGGCATACTACTAACATATTGGTGTGTTGAGACTGATTGAATCTGCCCAAAATAATGTTAATGTAAAGTAGAAAGTGCTTTGGTAATGTACCAAAACTGATTTGGTAGGGTATGGAAGTAAACTTTGCAAGGTAAATATGTGTTTTGAATGGGGTGTGAAAAGCATATTGAGAGCAGTACACATTTTAGCCTATAACCTTAAATGTGTAACCTCAATTGGTATGAGACCAATTTGAGGTGAAACTAGGCACAAAATGTGCCAACTTTCATTGAGAAACCATGCCAAAATTCTGCTTGCAAGGTGACCTAAAAATGACCAACTGGATTAGGTGCAATTAGGACCTGAAAATGACCAATTGGGCAGCAGTGAGTGTTTAGGCCATAACTCACTCAAACCAGGTCCAATTGACCTGAAATTTTAACCAAGAATAGTTAAGACCCATACCTACAAGTCTTATGAAGACACCAAAGCCCAGAAATGACCATAAGCAAGTCAAACAACTTGCACAAGTTCGGGTCCAAAAACTGGCCGAACCAGAATTGACCAATTTGACCTAAAATTGACCTAAAATGGTACCATTTGACCAGCAATAGTGTAATGACCATAACTTGGTCTACTTAACTCGGATTGACCTGAAATTTTGCATCGCGTCCATAAGACATAGATCTACAAGTTTGTAGTTTCGACCGAGACCAAAACCGAGGGAACTAGATCGTCCGCTAGGTCAAACTAGTATCCCAGATCCAAAGAATTTGCATTAAAATGCACTATACAAGGAAATGACTTTGGTAAAACATACCAAACCTAAAACCCTATCGAATGTGACATATTATTACATTAAAACCTAATTTACCTAAAACGCATCGAGGGTCGGTATATTAGGTGATTAAGCAAATAATTGAGTTCAAGGAATTATTTACCAAACATTATCGATAGAGACAATTTAAATTAGTAATCAAACACTTCAAATTGTGTTTCGCTAGCAAAGACTCAGGAAAAGGGAAGGAAACACCGAGTCCGCATCGTGGAGACAACATCGAGGTTTGTGCACAAATAAGTATTTCTTTTGAAATTTTCAATTGAAATGAATTGTGACTATTTGTATATTATTGTTTTAAATTGTGTTTGTGCACAACAACTATTTCTCTTGAATTTTTCAATTGAAATAAATATTGACTATTTGTATATTATTGTTTTAAATTGTGGAAATGTGTTTGATGGACACTTATTGATTGAAAACATTGTGAATGGTTTGAAATCAGGAAAATTGTTTGAATGATATTGATGGATACTTATTGATTGAAAAGCATCAGAATGGTTTTGTGGAAATTGAAGTGAATTATGAATTGTGTTGCCATTTTGTGAATGAAATTATAACTTTGGAAATTTATTGATTCTTACAGATCATTTGAATAAAATGTTTGGAATTGTTTTGACTCACAATTGGCATGACATCGATACTATGTTCCTCCTCCATTAATGGGGTGAGTGTGATGATTCCTCCTCTTTGACTTATCACCTGGGGTGAGTATGATTATGTTCCTCCCTCTTTGACTTCCGAGGTGAGTATGGATGAGTACTCATTATATAGCTAGCTTCCTCCTCATTGATTTCATTATTGGGGTGAGCATGTCTTGTCGTGGTGTATAACACGCATATATGGAAAATTTGTGTCATGACCTAAATTGTGTTATAGATTGGCAACACTGTATTCTTCGCTTATTTGATCGAATTGTGTTATTATGTATTGTGAGATTGTGAAATTGATTTAAACTCTTATTGACATATACTGCTATTGAATTCAACCATGATCCGACTTATTGAAAATTATTGTGATATTAATAAATGGAGTTTAAATTCTTGTTGACATTTATTGTCTTGAATTTAACTATGGTTTTAAGTATCCACTATTGATATGATTTATGAATTGTGATTTAAAATTTGTATTTGGTAAATGTTGTGCACCATCGAGACATTGTCTCAATGATAGCTTTTATTGCCGCCGCAGTAGAGAGACAGACAGGCAAAGCAGTTAGGTCGCTAGTATCGCCACAGAGATTTTTGGGTATAGTGAGTATACCACATGTGGCATTTTGTAATCAGAATGTATATTCACTGTATGTATATTTTGTTCTTGGTTTTGAGCATTGTAAATTTAAGTTGTACATTGAAAGTTGTAAAATAATTATGAGTTATTTGGCTTGTAAAATTGTGTTATATCTTTGTATCTTAGTCTTTGAAAATCATATGGATTTGACTTGAGAAATGTGTTGTGTTGATAAAAATGTTGGAGTTGAGATTTGAAAATATATTGAAGTGCTTTTACAGTTTTTCAAGAACTGCTTTGTCCAAAATACAAATGGCACCTTGCCAAAATTTTTACAGATATTCCAAATAAATCAAATGAGTTAGTTGTTTCACTTCGCCACCAAAGTCTTTAACACTGTAAATAGTGCTCACCATCGTAAAAGAAGTAAGAAAAGTTTTAAAATCCCTTGTAGTGTATTTAATGGATTATCAGAGACGAGTTGGTAATTCATTAGGTATACTACGGATCATGTTATGCCTTACAGAGGGGTAGGTGTGACATGTTTTAGTGGTATCAGAGCAAAGTTTTTAAATTGCTTTCAATTGCCATTTGAATATTCTTTCTTCACAGCACAACCGTCAATATCATTGTTTGATACATACAAGACATTACATTATAAATATGCACTAACGGAGGAAATCTCCTTGTGTTATTGGTTTAGAGATCTAAAATCCTCGAATTGACTATGGAAGAGGGTGATCGCTCAATGATCAATCTATTGAGGTCGAGGTGCAAGGATGCCCCATGCCTACATAATGTCGTGGTTCAAGAGCACCACCGCAGCATCGCAGCTCGTCGCTCGCCACAGATGCACGCAATGTTCCAACAAATGGATGGTAATGTGCCTACTCAAGTCCCAATACGCACCGGTGGTACAACCACGCCTCGCTAGACAATATGACAAATTGATGAAGTATGGGGCTACAGAGTTCAAGGACAGAGATCCTCTAGAGGCGTAACAATGGTTAGAGAGGATGGATAGGGTATTCAAGAAACCGCATTGCACGCAGGAGCTTAGATTTGAGTACTCAGATCTTTACTATGTGGGGATGCTTATGACTGGTGGAAAACCATCCCCACACCGGGTAGAACCTGCAGCTAACATGGAATGACTTCCTCAGTGAATTCAGCAAAAATATGTCCCCGATGCTTATGTAGACCGTAAGTCGCAAGAATTCCTAAGTCCAAACAGGGGCAGATCGCTGGCTAAGTATGAAAGGGAATTCTCCGCCTAAGCCATTATGCAAGAAGTCTACTTTCTACCAATAGGAGAGATGTAAGAGGTTTGAAACCGGCTTGAAGCCTAGTATCGACATTACAAGTGGTCGGATTCAACATAACAACTTCTTCAACTTATTTCTCAAGCACTAGAATTAGAAAGAATTGAATCTAAAGCGCTCTTGAGAAAAAGAAATCGAGAAGGCGTAAAAGAGGGAAAGTCACATAATGTAGTTCTAGTGGTCCCACCGAAAGAGGAAAACTTTGGGGATACGACAGAGATAGTAAGAAGTCCCAGAGAGATAGATCTTTGGACAGAAACCACTCGATCCGATCACCAACTCAATAGAAACCTAAATGCGTCACGATCGACTTTGTGAAACTTGTGGTAAACCACATAGTGGGGTATGTTATAGAGCCAGAGGAGCATGCTTTAATTGTGGAGAGACTGGTCATTTTGCTAAGGATTGTGTAAATCCGTGTCGCTCGATCATTTACTACACCAAAGGGATCAACCCAAGTTTCTACCCCAAAGAGTTCACCATCGCTAGTAGAGGCAAAGGTAGAGGTAAGGGTAGTACACCTAGAAGTCGACTCATCGTGAATCACCAAAACAGTGGTGATGCTTCAATGAGAGTATACGCCATACTACGTAAAAGAGACCGAGACTTTGACATCATTGTCGGTACTTTCTCAATTAGCAACCGAGATATATATATGTATTGTTTGACTGAATTTTCATATTTTTACATTAGTGTTAGAACTATATGTTCTGTTGTTATTCATTTACAGAGGAATAAATTTTGACGCATTAGTGATTAGCCCTTAAGATAAGGATTGTGATAATAAGTGAAATTAGTTTTGAAAGAGTTTATCTACGTAAAAGTATTTTCTAACACACCATAAATTATAAAGCTAATTAGTGAGCCTACTTAATGTAAGGCAAGAGGACGTAAAAGTAAGATGCGAATGGAATTGCTCTTGATAAGGGCAAGGAGGTTATGTTAGAAATTGCTAATGGATATTGTAATCGTAATAAGATTCGAATATCGTTGAATTCAAAAAGAATAAAAGATAACAAAGTTTGATCTATTGGGATGTATCGTAGTAACTATGCAATGTTCTTGATGTTTATAATCGTAGTCGCAGACACAAGACTAACTTGAGATTATTGTGTAGAGCTACGCATCAACCGATAGTACACCTAGATGAGAATAGTTGCCAACGATCTGCTTTGGCATAGTTATGCTGTGACGTAATTTAATTGTTAGAAATAAGTTTGAAAATCCTACTTAGGGATCTAAAACTCAAAAGTTAAAATATCGAAAGGTTATAGTTCAGTACAAAAGGAAGTAAGTTATAGAATATTGACAGATAAAAAGAGTCATGAAAGTAGAGAATTGAACAGTTGATTCATGTGTAACAAAGAAATATTACAAATGTGAGGAAGACTATGGACTAGAATGGTCAAAGGACCAATGACTGATGAATGATTCTAACATGACCTCAAGGGTCATTCAAGAAGGAACGTGAACCGAAATATTAGACAACACAATAGTAAGAGGAGATTGGTGTTATCCAAACAAAGTAAACATTGTATTAGATTGTTAAAAGTCTTATACAAATTTGAGAAAAAGAAGATTATACGATCATATAGAAAGGAGAAATAAACGTATGACTATTGTAAGATGCCTACTGGGTAAAAATTTCGTGGATGAAATTTATTTAAGGGGGGGAGAATTGTAACACCCCTAAGTTCGGTAGTGCGTTTCTATCAAGCCCGTGACTGTTGTCGTCCTGGACGGCTAGGAAGCCTAGAACTACACTTCAATATGAATGAGGAGACATAAATAATGAAATACAAGAAAAGAAAGTAAAAGAAAAACAAAGGAAAATGATAGCAAAGAAATGTGATCAAGTTAAACGAAATGAAACCTAACGATGGGTGATCAGACTGGAAGTCACTGGCGTGGACCGTTGACTGCCTCGATCATGGGAACCCGAAAACATTTTTGGGACATAAATAGACCCTTGTTGAAGAATAAATATCATTAGAAATATCAAAGAAAAATTAAATAATTAGTACAAAGAAAAGTGAGAAATCAAAATGCATAAAACCCAGAATACCGAAAAATCGTGAATGCCACCCGAACAGGGCATTATGGTCATTTGACATCCCAAGTGTCTTTTGACCTAAATGTCCATTAAAAATAAATAGTATTACACTTAGAAAATAAAATGAAAAATTAAATTGGTGGTACCTAAAATAAATAGTGGAAATTATGGGTTAAATGTGGAATAAATGAATAATTACTTTATTATATGATTAAGTGACTAAGTGGACCACTAAGGGATTAATTAAATACATAGTGGGACATGTGTACACTTAAAATGCAGCTGAATAAGTCATCTTCCTCATTTGCATTCAAATTGCCGAATTGAAGAGTGAAGGAAACTCCATAGCCATTTTTCATGCAAGCTTTCTTAACTCTCCATTTTCAACTCCAACCTCTTAGTGTTCTTCATTAAACTTTGTCTACACATCACAAGGAAGATATTGATACTAATTTTGAGAAGTTTGATGAAGGTTTAGCAAGTTACAATTAAAGGTAAGTTTGCATTTTTGAGAATTTCTTTGTTAAAGTTTATGTTCATGTTATGGGTGTTAGTTTGGTGAAAGAAAATTTTGAGTTTGAAGGGTTATTGTTGTTTTCATTTTGGACAGCCATGAGTCACGTTTTTTATGAGATATTTGTGCATATAATTGATGAGAAATGGTGTTGATCATGATGAATTAGTAACCTAGTGAATTATTTCATGTTTATGTGGTGATTTATGCACTTGGATGGGAAATTGTAAAATGGACGGCACTTTGATGTTGAAGAATGGTTTGTGGCAGCTTGGGGACACTTGAGTAATGGTATATATTGAAGGAAATGTATGCAGAATATTAACCTAGAAGGATTGATGATATGTATGTAGATTGATCTTGTAAAGTGTGTGTAAAATTTGTAATGGTTAGGTGTGTTTGTAATAGTACTTAGAAATTGTAATTGTGAATGATATTGTGAAGGAGCGGAAGCGTGAAAAACACAAGATTATACCATTGAATTCAAAAATTTTCACCTAGGGTCACATGCACCATGCAAGATTTATTTTTATCTATTTGATTTCAATGATAAACAACATATTAAAACTCTTTTAATATGTTTTTGGATCTGTATTTGCCATTTAAGATTTTAAAATTAATCAGATTAATTTTAGAACCCTAGATTAAATCAAGAACGATTACACTAACCTCTTGATGTGCCGCAGTGTCTCGCGCTTTGAGATTCGCCTTCAGACACCAGATGTTGTCCTCTAGCTTGTCCACAACAAGAACACCTATGGCAGCCCTTGAACAGCCTCTAAAGCTTTTTCTATTAATTAGAAATTCAAGTTCTGCCTTTTAAGAGATTAGAGATGTAAACAGGACACTAGAAACAATTTCTAGTGTTCTTAATTCAAGAGATTGATGGCTAATCTCTTTGAATTGATGAGAGATGAAGAAGAATAGCTGGAGAGGCTCAAAGTGGCGTGACATATGAGAGGAGAGGCTGCTGGTTATGTTTTCTTTCATAACCACACTTAAATAGCTAGGTTAACACATTAAACCCTAGCCACATGTCACCTTTTGATTAGCTCTAGGTTTAAGTGACCCAATCACATTGTGCCAAGTGTCAAACCTATATTTAATCTTGATTTTAATCATCTTACATGATTAAAAAAACATTTGGCAAGCTTATGTGTTATGCCATGTGTCACCATCTCATGGTGCCACGTGTCACAATCGTGAAATGACCAAAATGCCCTCGTGTCTTAATTTTGAGTTCTTAACCCAAAATAATTATTTTCTTCTTCTAATTAATTTATATCAAATATAAATTAATTAATTAATCTCTATTAATTAATTTTCATCAATTAAATTCATATTTAAACACTTTAAATATAAATTTAATTTATACTACACATCCAATAATCTAGATTTGGTTTCAAGTCATGCTAGGGACTTTGCAATTTAATTGCAAACCAAATCTATTTAATTAATCAATTAAACTCTTTAATTAATTAATTAAATCATATTTAAATAGGTGATAACTTGTGTATGTGTGTGACTTACTAGGATCATCACTGATGTTCATTGATACATGATTTCTACTCTTAATATCATCATAACTCTTTCTTAACATAAATGATTTCTCTAAATCATTTTATGAACCTCATAGACCATGGTTAACACCTAGCATAGCATGCCATGGCCACCCAATTAGTAATAAGATTTACCTTAAATGAACCTATAATCATATGTTACCATGCACTAGAATCTCTCTGCTACAAAATCCCAACTCAAGCCGGAGTCATGGTTTATGTCAAACTCCATTTGTTATGAATATTATGTTCTCTTTAATTCCAGCTTCTTGATTAAAAGGATTTTCTCATCGTAAACTCTTTTCAATAAATCTATCTGTCTGCCAGAACTTGAAACATCAAGAACAATTAAATGAACATAGGATTTTATCTCTATTTACTTAGAGGAACAGATTCCATCTTGATCAACACCTACCTCCATATATAACTAGTAGAGCCAACACATGCCCATATACCCATACATAGTACAAGTATGAAAGCAAAGATCAAACTCAAACTACCTATATACAAGATAACTGTGCTATCTCAGTCTAAAGATTATATGCATCGATATGATTTATGACAAAACATTGACAAGAGTAAACTCCATGTGCTTGTCATAAGCGTCACTGTTCAAATTTACTTCTCATTTATAAGTGACTATAATGTTTGTTATATGGCATGAGACTCACCATTCCATCTTATTTATATCTCATATAAATAACTTGGGAACAAACATGAATACAATCTTTCTGGATAAGTCATGTCCTTATTATGAAGTATCCTCGATTGTGAACCTATTTATGATACTTTGTGCTAGAAATATTGTCACTCATATTCTTAACAACTTAAGAATAATATTTCTAACAAAATATCAATGGACCTTTTCTATTACACATAAATATATTATGTAAACGTAAAAGTGGAAATGCCTTTTATTAATAAAATTATGTACAAGATACATACTAAATGATATGCTCTAGGGCATACTACTAACAATCTCCCACTAGCACTAGAGCCATTTATTACAATATCTTAGACCTTTCTTCTCAAGATGTCACTAATCGAGCTTATGACAAAGGCTTAGTGAATGGATCACCTGAATTTTTCACCGATGTTATTTTTCCGCATGACTATATCGCCTTGCCCAACTATATCTCCGATAATGTGATAGTGCCTTTCTATGTGTTTGGATTTTGGGTGAGACCTTAGTTCCTTAGCTCGCATGATCGCTTCCATTATTGTCACAGCAGTAATGGAACCACGACTCAATGGAAGGAACCATCAGAAGTTCTGGCTACGAACATTTTTATCCAAATACTTTCCTTTGCAAAGATCTCGATGCAAAGAATATACTCACCTCAGAGTGGAATCGCAATGTGCTCTATTTGGAACTCTTCCAACCGATCGCACCTCCATTACAAATGAACACATATCCAGAGGTAGACTTTCTATCATCGATATCCGATTGGAAATCGTAATCAAGATAACCATCCAATTGCAAGTCTCCACTTCCATAAATCAAGAATAAATCCTAGTTCTTCTCAAGTACTTAAGGATATTCTTGACAACTATCCAAAGGTTCCAAACTCGATTGGATTGATACCGCTAGTCAAACTAATAAAGATATGCGATATCCGCCTAGTACACAACATTGCATACATTAAACTTCCAATAGCCAAGCATATGGAATCTCGCCATCTTATTTCTTTCTTCAGTGTCTTTGGAGACATCTCTTTAGAAAGGTGGATACCATGTCTCACTGGTAACAATCCTCTCTTGGAATCAAGCATGTTAAACCTCTTTAACACCTTTTCCAAGTATAGACTTTGGGATAAACCAATTATTCTTTTCGCCTATCTCTATAGATGCGAATCCCAAGAATATAGGTTGCCTCCCTAAGTCTTTCATGGAGAATGTATTTGACAACCATACCTTTATAGTCGCCAACATACCCGTGTCATTACCCATCAACAGATGTCATCCACATATAAGACAAGGAAAGTGATAGCACTCACTAACCTTCTTATATACACATGGCTCATCCTCATTTTTGATAAAACCAAAAGATTTAATGGCTTCATCAAACGGATGTTCCAACTCCTCAAGCTTGTTTCAACCCATAAATGGATCGCTTTAGCTTGCATACCTTGGAACCATCTTGGGATTCAAATCCCTAGGTTGTTCCATGAAAATGTTTTCTTCAATGTATCCATTGAGAAAAGCTATTTTGACATCCATCCGCCAAATCTCATAATCATAGTATGCAGCTATTGCTAATAAAATCCTAATTGATTTAAGCATGGCAACAAAGTAGAAAGTCTCTCATAGTCTATTCCTTGCCTTTGGCGAAACCCTTTCGCTACTAGCCTTGCCTTATAGGTCTCTACCTTTCCATCGTAACCAATTTTCTTCTTGAAAACCCATTTGTTCCCTATAGGTACAATACCTTCAGTGGGTCAACAAGATCCCAAACTTGATTCTTATACATGGAATCAATCTCGGATTTCATAGCATCAATCCATTTTGAAGAGTCTATATCCGATATAGCTTCTTCATAGGTAAGTGGATCATCTCCATGATCTACTTCTTCATGAGTAGACAACTCTTGTTCTTCTTCATGAAGAAAACCATATCTCACCGGTGGGTGAGATACCCCGGTTGTTCTACGAGGAACAAATTGTAGATGTTTCATCAATGGGTATAGGTTGACTAGATGGATCTATATCCATCCGATCTGGTTGGTCGTAATTCTCCAATTCTAACTCTATTTGCCTTCCTTTGCCTCCTTCTTGAAAAACCGTTGTTCAAGAAATGTGGCATCTCTACTTATCACAACCTTTGTGAAGTAGGCAAATAAAAATAATATCCAAAACTATCTTTTGGATATCCAACAAATCGACCTCTTCTCGATCCGGTCTCCAATTTATCGTTGTTCACTTTTTGATATAAGCTGGACAACCCCAAATCTTAACATGCTTAAGACTTGGTTTTCTTCCATGCCATATCTCATAAGGTGTGGAAGAAACTGATTTTGATGGAATCCTATTCAGAATATACAAAGCTGATTCTAATGCAAATCCCCAAAAGGAGATTGGCATATCAGTATAGCTCATCATACTACGTACCATATCCAATAGGGTACGATTTCTCCTTTTAGATACACCATTCACCGTGTATGCCTCGGAGGAGTTACCGAGAAACAATGCCATGCTCTCTCAAGTATTCATCAAATTCAGTACTCAAATATTCACCTCCACGATCTGATCGAAGAGCTTTAATATTCTTTCCTGTTTGATTTTCTACTTCAGATTTAAATTCTTTGAACTTTTCAAAAGATTCATGTTTGTATTTCATCAAATACAAATACCCAAACCTTGATTTATCATCAGTAAAGGTAATAAAATAATGAAAGCCTCCTCTAGCCATTTCTTTAAATGGACCACATACATCACTATGTATTAGCTCCAAAATATTTTCAGCTTTTAGCCCTTGTCCAACAAAGGGTGATCTAGTTATTTTGCCTTGAAGGCAAGATTCACAAGTTGAAGTAGGCTTAGAGCCCAATGACGATAGAATCCCCATTTTCTCCAATTTTGCAATCCTATCTTCTGCAACATGACATAACCTTAAGTGCCAAATATATTTTGAACTTGAGTTGGTTTTCACCACGGCATTGCATTCATTTAGATTGCTATACCGCCGCTGGAAACACTTTCATCGCAATGGAAACACTTTCCTATTGGCAATGGAAACACTTTCCTGCTGGCAGTGGAAACACTTTCCTTTGCCTTTATCAGCTTTAGTCTTCCTTTTCTACTTAGCTATTTTCTTGAAGGACCAGAATCTGAGGTTTCTTTTCTTATTGCCCTTCTTCTTGTTGGACTTTCCACAGTAAGAAGATGCAACCAAAGCTACCTCTTTTCCTTTATTGCCTAGCATATTCTTTTGGGCAATAACCAGATGTTGAGTAATTCAGCTAAGGTGCATTCTGCTTAGTCATATGGAAATTTGTCACAAAATTCCCAAAAGACTCGTGAAAGGATCAAGGATCAAATCCATTTGTAGTTGGAAATCCATGTTGAAGTCAAGATGTTCCAACCGCTCAATCACCGAATCATCTTGTGGACATGATCCCCAACATTGTGTCCTCAGACATCCTCATACGGAATAGCCGTCAGATATCTCATACCTAGCATTCCCATTGTGCTCACCATACAACTCTTGTAGGTGAAGGAGGATCTCACTTGCACTGCATGTTCTCATGTTGCTTCAGAACTCATTACTCATAGAAGCAAGCATGTAACACTTAGCTCTCATATCATGCTCCTTCCACTTGTCCAAAGTTTCATGTTCCTTTTGTGTGGCCTCCGGAGGTAAGGGACCAGAACATTTGAATCTAGAACATATCCTATATGTTCAAGGTTCAGACAAGTTTCAAATTTCTTAGCCAATCGCATGCATTAGGTCCTCACAACCTCATGTGATCAAGTATGCTTGCAAGGATATTGGATGGTGGTGGTTGTTTTGTGCTCATTTTTATCGTAAAATTAATCAGAAAATAACCAGATTAATTAGTAAATGTATCATGTAATTAACCAAAATGATTATGGTCTTTTAATCAAATTGGTCCTCCCACTAACTTAGCGAATCCTACACTTCCAAAGTAGAAAACTAAATCCTAGTTGGATGGATTTCTAGTGGGTGATTGAATTCTTATAATTCTATTGATCATCCTCGTACATCCATTATTGGAATTACAATAAACTATAAGTGAGCAACTCCTTGCCCATCACATCTCATGTGAGGTTCAACTTTACCTAGCCCCTAATGCTCAAAATCTCAGTACATCCATTATTGACTTATCTTGCATTAGTTGTTGATCCCATTGAGCCAAGAATTATGCAAATAATTTTAATGTCCTCAGTACATCCAATATTGGCCACCAAACCATTTACATATTTACAACATTCATGCTTAACAATTATTCTTAAGAAAATCTCTTAAATTAATTGCATCTCATGCAACTATTTAAAATTTCTTAAAATAATTGCCCCAATGGAGGGCCTATGTTATAATTACTTTAATTATAGCATTTCCAACTTAATCATTTGTTTGGAAGATTTTATGGTCATTCTATTTACTATTAAGGTCTCACTTTGCACATTATCCATTTAGCATGCATATATCATATAATTGCATACATTCCCATACATCTCATGCATTCATGGATAAGCAAAGAAATATGGTATGATCATGGATTTTCTAAGGGATTCAATTTGAGCCACCAAGAATTGAATCAGCATTCCTAGGTGCATTTCATTCATTCATTTTACAAGAGTTGCTGAAGGAGTACATAATCAACACTTGATCTTGAATTCCTCCCACTGGTCCCACCAATGCTCTTGACCTCCTTGAACTTCTTGCAATCCAATATTACATAGTAATCCTTGGCATACCAAGGCGAATTTACAAGAACTTAAATAAATGAAATTACAACCCAAAAATTATTACAAACTTAATAATACATGCCCAAAATAAAATTAAAATAAATTAATTAATTTACAATCCCAAAGAAATATAAAAGAAATAAATCCAATCACATTGGTCTTTTATAGTCCATGATCATCCATCATGCATATCACTATTTAACAATTAAATAAAACATACATACTTAAATTAAATTGAATATCTCATATTCAACTTAAAAATCCAGATTTGAATATGATTCAAATAAATTTAAAAATTCAGATTTGAATCTCATTCAAACAAATTTAAAAATTCAGATTTGAATCATATTCAAACAACTTCAAAAATTCAGATTTGAATCACATTCAAACATTTTTTTAAAAATCAGATTTGAATCACATTCAAATATTTTTTAAAAAATCAGATCTGAATTTTATTGAATCAATTTTAAAAAATCAGATTTAAATATGATTCAAACAACTTTAAAAATTCAGATTTGAATCACATTCAAACAACTTTTAAAATTCAGATTTGAATCACATTCAAACAATTTTTAAAATTCTGATTTGAATCATAATTTAATTGTGTGATTAAAATAACTAATTAAACACTTTAATTAGTCAAAGAATAGGCCTTAGATTATACAACAATTGCAGAATTAAAAGCCAAACCTTGAACCACCCATGGAACCATTGTTGCCGCCACCAATGGTGGCTTCACCATGTGTGCCGCCACACCTCTTGATCCAACCAGCAATGAATCTCTTGATCTCATGATCAAACACACAATTAAATTATATAATCAACAATCTAAATGGCAAATATAGTGGCTCTGATACCAATTGAAGGAGCGGAAGCGTGAAAAACACAAGATTATACCATTGAATTCAAAAATTTTCACCTAGGGTCACATGCACCATGCAAGATTTATTTTTATCTATTTGATTTCAATGATAAACAACATATTAAAACTCTTTTAATATGTTTTTGGATCTGTATTTGCCATTTAAGATTTTAAAATTAATCAGATTAATTTTAGAACCCTAGATTAAATCAAGAACGATTACACTAACCTCTTGATGTGCCGCAATATGTTCGCGCTTTGAGATTCGCCTTCAGGACACCGTGATGTTGTTCCTCTAGCTTGTCCACACCAAGAACACCTAGGGCAGCCCTTGAACAGCCTCTAAAGCTTTTTCTATTAATTAGAAATTCAAGTTCTGCCTTTTAAGAGATTAGAGATGTAAACAGGACACTAGAAACAATTTCTAGTGTTCTTAATTCAAGAGATTGATGGCTAATCTCTTTGAATTGATGAGAGATGAAGAAGAATAGCTGGAGAGGCTCAAAGTGGCGTGACATATGAGAGGAGAGGCTGCTGGTTATGTTTTCTTTTCATAACCACACTTAAATAGCTAGGTTAACACATTAAACCCTAGCCACATGTCACCTTTTGATTAGCTCTAGGTTTAAGTGACCCAATCACATTGTGCCAAGTGTCAAACCTATATTTAATCTTGATTTTAATCATCTTACATGATTAAAAAACATTTGGCAAGCTTATGTGTTATGCCATGTGTCACCATCTCATGGTGCCACGTGTCACACTGTGAAATGACCAAAATGCCCTTGTGTCTTAATTTTGAGTTCTCAACCCAAAATAATTATTTTTCTTCTTCTAATTAATTTATATCAAATATAAATTAATTAATTAATCTCTATTAATTAATTTCTCATCAATTAAATTCATATTTAAACACTTTAAATATAAATTTAATTTATACTACACATCCAATAATCTAGATTTGGTTTCAAGTCATGCTAGGGACTTTGCAATTTAATTGCAAACCAAATCTATTTAATTAATCAATTAAACTCTTTAATTAATTAATTAAATCATATTTAAATAGGTGATAACTTGTGTATGTGTGTGACTTACTAGGCTCATCACTAATTGGCAATGAGACATGATATCAACTCTTAATATCATCAGAACTCTTTCTTACCATAAATGATTTCTCTAAATCATTTTATGAACCTCATAGACCATGGTTAACACCTAGCATAGCATGCCATGGCCACCCAATTAGTAATAAGATTTACCTTAAATGAACCTATAATCATATGTTACCATGCACTAGAATCTCTCTCATATAAAAATCCCAACTCAAGCCGAGTCATGGTTTATGTCAAACTCCATTTGCTATGAATATTATGTTCTCTTTAATTCCAGTTCTTGATTAAAAGGATTTTCTCATCAGAAACTCTTTTCTGAATAAATCTATCTGTCCTGGCCAGGAACTTGAAACATCAAGAACAATTAAATGAACATAGGATTTTATCTCTATTTACTTAGAGGAACAGATTCCATCTTGATCAACACCTACCTCCATATATAACTAGTAGGAGCCAACACATGCCCATATACCCATACACAAGACAAGTATGAAAGCAAGATCAAACTCAAACTACCTATATACAAGATAATCGTGCTATCTCAGTCTAAAGATTATATGCAATCGATATGATTTATGACAAAACATTGACAAGAGTAAACTCCATGTGCTTGTCATAAGCGCCACCGTTCGCCTACTTATCATTTATAAGTGCCTATCATGTTTGTTATATGGCATGAGACTCACCATTCCATCTTATTTATATCTCATATAAATAACTTGGGAACAAACATGAATACAATCTTTCTGGATAAGTCATGTCCTTATTATGAAGTATCCTCGATTGTGAACCTATTTATGATACTTTGTGCTAGAAATATTGTCACTCATATTCTTAACAACTTAAGAATAATATTTCTAACAAAATATCAATGGACCTTTTCTATTACACATAAATATATTATGTAAACGGAAAAGTGGAAATGCCTTTTATTAACAAAATTATGTACAAGATACATACTAAATGATATGCTCTAGGGCATACTACTAACATATTGGTGTGTTGAGACTGATTGGAATCTGCCCAAAATAATGTTAATGTAAAGTAGAAAGTGCTTTTGGTAATGTACCAAAACTGATTTGGTAGGGTATGGAAGTAAACTTTGCAAGGTAAATATGTGTTTTGAATGGGGTGTGAAAAGCATATTGAGAGCAGTACACATTTTAGCCTATAACCTTAAATGTGTAACCTCAATTGGTATGAGACCAATTTGAGGTGAAACTAGGCACAAAATGTGCCAACTTTCATTGAGAAACCATGCCAAAATTCTGCTTGCAAGGTGACCTAAAAAAATGACCAATTCGGATTAGGTGCAATTAGGACCTGAAAAATGACCAATTGGGCAGCAGTGAGTGTTTAGGCCATAACTCACTCAAACCAGGTCCAATTGACCTGAAATTTTAACCAAGAATAGTTAAGACCCATACCTACAAGTCTTATGAAGACACCAAAGCCCAGAAATGACCATAAGCAAGTCAAACAACTTGCACAAGTTCGGGTCCAAAAACTGGCCGAACCAGAATTGACCAATTTGACCTAAAATTGACCTAAAATGGTACCATTTGACCAGCAAGAGTGTAATGACCATAACTCGGTCTACTTAACTCGGATTGACCTGAAATTTTGCACCGCGGTCCATAAGACCTAAATCTACAAGTTTGTAGTTTCGACCTAGACCCAAAAACAGAGGGAACTAGATCGTCCGGTTAGGTCAAACCATTGTCTCTAATCCAAAGAATTTGCATTAAAATGCACTAAGCAAGGAAATGACTTTGGTAAAACATACCAAACCTAAAACCCTATCAAATGTGACATATTAACGACACTAAAACCTAATTTACCTAAAACGCAACGAGGGTCGGTATATTAGGTGATTAAGTGAATAATTGAGTTCAGTGCATTATTTACCAAACACCATCGATAGAGACAGCTTTAAATTAGTAATCAAACACTTCAAATTGTGTTTCTGGCTACAAAGACTCAGGAAAAGGGAAGGAAACACTGAGTCCAGATCAGGGGGACAGTCATCAGAGGTTTGTGCACAACGGCTATTTCTTTTGAAATTTTCAATTGAAATGAATTATGACTATTTGTATATTATTGTTTTAAATTGTGTTTGTGCACAACAACTATTTCTCTTGAATTTTTCAATTGAAATAAATATTGACTATTTGTATATTATTGTTTTAAATTGTGGAAATGTGTTTGATGGACACTTATTGATTGAAAAACATTGTGAATGGTTTGAAACTGTGAAAAATTGTTTGAATGATATTGATGGATACTTATTGATTGAAAAGCACTGTAAATGGTTTTTGTGGAAATTGAAGTGAATTACGAATTGTGTTGCCATTTTGTGAATGAAATTATAACTTTGGAAATTTATTGGATTCTTACAGATCATTTGAATAAAATGTTTGGAATTGTTTTGACTCACAATTGGCATGACACTGATACTATGTTCCTCCTCCATTAATGGGGTGAGTGTGATGATTCCTCCCTCTTTGACTTATCACCTGGGTGAGTATGATTATGTTCCTCCTCTTTGACTTCCCACCGAGGTGAGTATGGATGAGTACTCATTATATAGCTAGCTTCCTCCCTCATTGATTTCGATTATTGGGGTGAGCATGTCTTGTCGTGGTGTATAACACGGCATATATGGAAAAATTGTGTCATGACCTAAATTGTGTTATAGATCGGCAACACTGTATTCTTCAGTTATTTGATCGAATTGTGTTATTATGTATTGTGAGATTGTGAAATTGATTTAAACTCTTATTGACATATACTCATTGAATTCAACCATGATCTGACTTATTGAAATTATTGTGATATTAACAAATGGAGTTTAAATTCTTGTTGACATTTATTGTCTTGAATTTAACTATGGTTTTAAGTATCCACTATTGATATGATTTATGAATTGTGATTTAAAATTTGTATTTGGTAAATGTTGTGCACCATCGAGACATTGTCTCAAATGATAGCTTTTATTGCACGCAGTAGAGAGACATGTGGCAAACAGCTAGGTCGCTAGTATCGCCAATGAGAGATTTTTGGATATAGTGAGTATACCACATGTGGCATTTTGTAATCAGAATGTATATTCACCGTATGTATATTTTGTTCTTGGTTTTGAGCAGCTTGTAAATTTAAGTTGTACAAGAAAGTTGTAAAATAATTATGAGTTATTTGGCTTGTAAAAATTGTGTTATATCTTTGTATCTTAGTCTTTGAAAATCACGTGGATTTGACTTGAGAAATGTGTTGTGTTGATAAAAATGTTGGAGTTGAGATTTGAAAATATATTGAACTGCTTTTTACAGGTTTTCTGAAGAACTGTTTTGTCCAAAATACAAATGGCACCTTGCCAAAATTTTTACAGATAAATCAAATGAGTTAGTTGTTTCACTTGATTCACCAAAGTCTTTCACACTGTAAATAGTGCTCACCATCGTAAAAGAAGTAAGAAAAGTTTTTAAAATCCCTTGTAGTGTATTTAATGGATTATCGAGACGGAGTTGGTAATTCATTAGGTATACTACGGATCATGTTATGCCTTACAGAGGGGTAGGTGTGACATGTTTTAGTGGTATCGAGCAAAGTTTTTAAATTCTGCTTTCACTGTCATTTGAATATTCTTTCTTCACAGACAACCGCTCAATATCATTGTTTGATACATACAAGACATTACATTATAAATATGCACTAACGGGAGGAAATCTCCTTGTGTTATTGGTTTAGAGATCTAAAATCCTCGAATTGACTATGGAAGAGGGTGATCGCTCAATCGATCAATCTATTGAGGTCGAGGTGCAAGGGGATGCCCCATGCCTACATAATGTCGTGGTTCAAGAGCACCACCGCAGCATCGCAGCTTCTTTGCTCGATTCGCCAAGCAGACTACCGCAATGTTCCAACAAATGGATGGTAATGTGCCTACTCAAGTCCCAATACAGACACGGTGGTACAACCACGCCTTCTCGCTAGACAATATGACAAATTGATGAAGTATGGGGCTACAGAGTTCAAGGGGACATAGATCCTCTAGAGGCGTAACAATGGTTAGAGAGGATGGATAGGGTATTCAAGAAACGCATTGCACAGAGGAGCTTAGATTTGAGTACTCAGATCTTTGCTGTGGGGATGCTTATGATCGTGGAAAACCATCCCCACACCTGGTAGAACTCGGTGCTAACATGGAATAACTTCCTCAGTGAATTCAGCAAAAATATGTCCCCGATGCTTATGTAGACCAAAAGTCGCAAGAATTCCTAAGTCCAAACAGGGATCTGGTCGAGTATGAAAGGGAATTCTCCCGCCTAAGCCATTATGCAGTAAGTCTACTTTCTACCAGCAGGAAGAGATGGAAGAGGTTTGAAACCGGCTTGAAGCCTAGTATACGATTACAAGTGGTCGGATTCAAACATAACAACTTCTCTGAACTTATTTCTCAAGCACTAGAATTAGAAAGAATTGAATCTGAAGCGGCTCTTGAGAAAAAGAAATCAGAGAAGGCAGAAAAAGAGGGAAAGTCAGCAGAACAGAGTTCTAGTGGTCCTACTGGAAAGAGGAAAAACTTTGGGGGATACGACAGATAGTAAGAAGTCCCAGAGAGATAGATCTTTTGGATGTAAACCACCTCGATCCGATCAGCCAACTCAACAGAAACCCAGAAATGTGCTGTCAGATCGACTTTGTGAAACTTGTGGTAAACCACATAGTGGGGTATGTTATAGAGCCGTAGGAGCATGCTTTAATTGTGGAGAGACTGGTCATTTTGCTAAGGATTGTGTAAATCCAGTCGCTCGATCATTTACTACACCAAAGGGATCAACCCAAGTTTCTACCCCAAAGAGTTCACCATCGCTAGTAGAGGCAAAGGTAGAGGTAAGGGTAGTACACCTAGAAGTCGACTCATCGTGAATCACCAAAACAGGTGATGCTTCAACGAGTATACGCTATAATACGTAAAAGAGACCGAGACTTTTGACATCATTCTGTACTTTCTCAATTAGCAACCGAGATATATATATGTATTGTTTGACTCGAATTTTCATATTTTTACATTAGTGTTAGAACTATATGTTCCGTTGTTATTCATTTACAGAGGAATAAATTTTGACGATTAGTGATTAGCCCTTAAGATAAGGATTGTGATAATAAGTGAAATTAGTTTTGAAAGAGTTTATCGCGAAAAGTATTTTCTAACACACCATAAATTATAAAGCTAATTAGTGAGCCTACTTAATGTAAGGCAAGAGGACGAAAAGTAAGATGCAGAATGGAATTGCTCTTGATAAGGGCAAGGAGGTTATTAGAAATTGCTAATGGATATTGTAATCGTAATAAGATTCGAATATCGTTGAATTCAAAAAGAATAAAAGATAACAAAGTTTGATCTATTGGGATGTATCGTAGTAACTATGCAATGTTCTTGATGTTTATAATCGTAAGTCGCAGACACAGACTAACTTGAGATTATTGTGTAGAGCTACGACTAACCGATAGTACACCTAGATGAGAATAGTTGCCAACGGCATCTGCTTTTGGCATAGTTATGCCGTGATGTAATTTAATTGTTAGAAATAAGTTTGAAAATCCTACTTAGGGATCTAAAACTCAAAAGTTAAAATATCGAAAGGTTATAGTTCAAGATAAAGGAAGTAAGTTATAGAATATTGACAGATAAAAAGAGTCATGAAAGTAGAGAATTGAACAGTTGATTCATGTGTAACCAAGAAATATTACAAATGTGAGGAAGACTATGGACTAGAATGGTCAAAGGACCAATGACTGATGAATGATTCTAACATGACCTCAAGGGTCATTCAAGAAGGAACGTGAACCGAAATATTAGACAACACAATAGTAAGAGGAGATTGGTGTTATCCAAACAAAGTAAACATTGTATTAGATTGTTAAAAGTCTTATACAAATTTGAGAAAAAGAAGATTATACGATCATATAGAAAGGAGAAATAAACGTATGACTATTGTAAGATGCCTACTGGGTAAAAATTTCGTGGACGAAATTTATTTAAGGGGGGGAGAATTGTAACACCCTAAGTTCTAGAGTGCGTTTCATCGCTTCCGGTGACCAGTGCTGTCCGGACGGCTAGGAAGCCTAGAACTACACTTCAATATGAATGAGGAGACATAAATAATGAAATACAAGAAAAGAAAGTAAAAGAAAAACAAAGGAAAAATAATAGCAAAGAAATGTGATCAAGTTAAACGAGCCGGGAAACCTAACGATGGGTGATCATGACCGAAGTCACGTGGGACCGTTGACTGCCCGATCTGGGAACCCTGGAAAACATTTTTGGGACATAAATAGACCCTTGTTGAAGAATAAATATCATTAGAAATATCAAAGAAAAATTAAATAATTAGTACAAAGAAAAGTGTGAAATCAAAAAGCATAAAACCCGTGAATACTAAAAATCAGAATGCCACCCGAACAGGGGATTATGGTCATTTGACATCCCAAGTGTCTTTTGACCTAAATGTCCATTAAAAATAAATAGTATTACACTTAGAAAATAAAATGAAAAATTAAATTGGTGGTACCTAAAATAAATAGTGGAAATTATGGGTTAAATGTGGAATAAATGAATAATTACTTTATTATATGATTAAGTGACTAAGTGGACCACTAAGGGGATTAATTAAATACATAGTGGGACATGTGTACACTTAAAATGCAGCTGAATAAGTCATCTTCCTCATTTGCATTCAAATTGCCGAATTGAAGAGTGAAGGAAACTCCATAGCCATTTTTCATGCAAGCTTTCTTAACTCTCCATTTTCAACTCCAACCTCTTAGTGTTCTTCATTAAACTTTGTCTACACATCACAAGGAAGATATTGATACTAATTTTGAGAAGTTTGATGAAGGTTTAGCAAGTTACAATTAAAGGTAAGTTTGCATTTTTGAGAATTTCTTTGTTAAAGTTTATGTTCATGTTATGGGTGTTAGTTTGGTGAAAGAAAATTTTGAGTTTGAAGGGTTATTGTTGTTTTCATTTTGGACAGCCATGAGTCACGTTTTTTATGAGATATTTGTGCATATAGTTGATGAGAAATGGTGTTGATCATGATGAATTAGTAACCTAGTGAATTATTTCATGTTTATGTGGTGATTTATGCACTTGGATGGGAAATTGTAAAATGGACGGCACTTTGATGTTGAAGAATGGTTTGTGGCAGCTTGGGGACACTTGAGTAATGGTATATATTGAAGGAAATGTATGCAGAATATTAACCTAGAAGGATTGATGATATGTATGTAGATTGATCTTGTAAAGTGTATGTAAAATTTGTAATGGTTAGGTGTGTTTGTAATAGTACTTAGGAATTGTAATTGTGAATGATATTGGTGTGTTGAGACTGATTGGAATCTGCCCAAAATAATGTTAATGTAAAGTAGAAAGTGCTTTTGGTAATGTACCAAAACTGATTTGGTAGGGTATGGAAGTAAACTTTGCAAGGTAAATATGTGTTTTGAATGGGGTGTGAAAAGCATATTGAGAGCAGTACACATTTTAGCCTATAACCTTAAATGTGTAACCTCAATTGGTATGAGACCAATTTGAGGTGAAACTAGGCACAAAATGTGCCAACTTTCATTGAGAAACCATGCCAAAATTCTGCTTGCAAGGTGACCTAAAAATGACCAATTCGGATTAGGTGCAATTAGGACCTGAAAATGACCAATTGGGCAGCAGTGAGTGTTTAGGCCATAACTCACTCAAACCAGGTCCAATTGACCTGAAATTTTAACCAAGAATAGTTAAGACCCATACCTACAAGTCTTATGAAGACACCAAAGCCCAGAAATGACCATAAGCAAGTCAAAAAACTTGCACAAGTTCGGGTCCAAAACTGGCCGAACAAGAATTTACCAATTTGAACTAAAATTGACCTAAAATGGTACCATTTGACCAGCAAGAGTGTAATGACCATAACTCGGTCTACTTAGCTCGGATTGACCTGAAATTTTGCACCGCGTCCATAAGACCTAAATCTACAAGTTTGTAGTTTCGACCGAGACCGAAAACCGAGGGAACTAGATCGTCCGGTTAGGTCAAACCAGTTGTCCCTAATCCAAAGAATTTGCATTAAAATGCACTAAGCAAGGAAATGACTTTGGTAAAACATACCAAACCTAAAACCCTATCAAATGTGACATATTAACGACACTAAAACCTAATTTACCTAAAACGCAACGAGGGTCGGTATATTAGGTGATTAAGTGAATAATTGAGTTCAAGTGCATTATTTACCAAACACCATCGATAGAGACAGTTTAAATTAGTAATCAAACACTTCAAATTGTGTTTCTCGCTACCAAAGACTCAGAAAAGGGAAGGAAACACTGAGTCCGCATCGGGGACCATCGAGGTTTGTGCACAACGGCTATATCTTTTGAAATTTTCAATTGAAATGAATTATGACTATTTGTATATTATTGTTTTAAATTGTGTTTGTGCACAACAACTATTTCTCTTGAATTTTTCAATTGAAATAAATATTGACAATTTGTATATTATTGTTTTAAATTGTGGAAATGTGTTTGATGGACACTTATTGATTGAAAAACATTGTGAATGGTTTGAAATCAGAAAATTGTTTGAATGATATTGATGGATACTTATTGATTGAAAAGCATCAGAAATGGTTTTTGTGGAAATTGAAGTGAATTACGAATTGTGTTGCCATTTTGTGAATGAAATTATAACTTTGGAAATTTATTGGATTCTTACAGATCATTTGAATAAAATGTTTGGAATTGTTTTGACTCACAATTGGCATGACACTGATACTATGTTCCTCCTCCATTAATGGGGTGAGTGTGATGATTCCTCCCTCTTTGACTTATCAGTCTGGGGTGAGTATGATTATGTTCCTCCCTCTTTGACTTCCCAGTCTGAGGTGTCACACCCTACTCCTCTGTAAGATGTAACATGATCCCATAGTACACCTAATGAATTACCGTACTTCGCCTACTGATAACCCATTAGATATACTACAAGGGATTTTAAAACAATTTCGTGCAATTTAAATCATCGATTAAAATCTGGTGTTATAAAATTTTTTTCAAAATTTCGCAAAGTGCCACTGTATTTTGAGAAAACAGCTTCTTCAATCCTCGCAAAGAAAAATGCTCCCAATATGTTTTCTCAAATACAACTTCAGTAACTTCAATTCAATTCACAATTCAATTCTCAATACAAAATCAATTCATTTTCGAACTAATCCCATCATAAAGAAATATCTCATTCATTTCAAGACTCAAAATTTATATTATAAACTATTCAGATAATTGAAATTCCAAATTTACATTTACAATAATTTACATTTGATTACATATCAAAATATTTTACAAGAGTTTTATATACAACTGCTCAAATAATTTACATACATATTATTACATGCTTATATCAAAACCTATGTACATGGGTATACCTATGATATACCTGGAGCTGATCCGAATATAACTTCAACTAAATTTACTTATCGCTCTATGCTTTCTTACTGCATGACAAGATACAAAGCTATCGAGTGGTGAACCTGGTGCACAACTATAATTTAAAACATAATACAATATATTGACAAAATTTACAGTAAATAATTTGGAAATCTGAATACTTATCAAATTCCACAACTCAAAATATTCATTGCCAATAATGTAAATAATTTGTCTAAATGACTTTGATCACAAAATTCAATGTATCAAATCATGAATATCCATTTAAGTAATTCCAACAAAATCAATTATACATAAACCATAATTGAAATCACCATTCAAAAGCCATTCTGTATCTCAAAAATCAATCTTTATCTCACTAACTATGCAAGACTAATCCGAAAGGGCCATATTCGATGTGATTCTAACTCCCTATGGTCGGGGAGGTCGAATCATCGTGCACAGTACCATCACAATAATGAATCATAACGATAAAATAAACTTAGATCTAACCTCAAATCAGAGGAAAATCTAAGCCTGTGCACGTACCATGGTAATCAAAACACAACTCACTCCATTGTCTTCTCAACAAATGAGAGAGACGGGTAATAACCTAGTCAAGCATCTATAGTGAGATATAAAATAATATCACAATCCTTTTAGTGAGCATAAATCACAATATAATTCGATTCAAATTCAATTCCAATATCCAATAATTTTTATGCTCATCACAATTCAAATCATAAATTTGCATTTTTCCTTGAAAAGTACCATCACAATTCAAAACATGTTCTATCAAAATTTTCCAAAACATAATTTATTCAATCCAAAATAATGCTTAATACTTATGGAAATACCATTTCACAAAGCCAAATTCATACATACTATAACAATTTTCAATAATCATTGAATTAAATCCAATGCTTGCTGAACATAATACATAAGAAAAATATGTCATTTAATCATATGAAATATTCAAAACAAAATCGCTTAAAAACTAGTTGTGCACAAACCTCGATGATCTCTTCGATCCGACTCGAGTGTTTCCTTCCCTTTTGCCGAGTCCTTGTTAATCGAGAAACACAATTTGAAGTGTTTCAAAGCTAAATTAAACTGTCTCTATCGATGGTGTTTGGTAAATAATGCATCAACTCAATTATTCACTTAATCACCTAATATACCAACCTCATTGCGCTTTTAGGTAAATTAGGTCTTAGTGTCGTTAATATGTCACATTCGATAGGGTTTTAGGTTTGGTACGCTTTACCAAAGTCATTTCCTTGTTTAGTGCATTTTAGTGCAAATTGTCGGATTCCGGATACTTTGGTTTGACCTAACCGACGATCTAGTTCCTCGGTTTTCGGGTCTCACGAAACTACAAACTTGTAGATCTAGGTCTTATTGCACGCGGCAAAATTTCAGGTCAATCCGAGTTAAGTAGACCAAGTTATGGTCATTATACTATTGCTGGTCAAATGGTACCATTTTAGGTCAATTTTAGGTCAATTTGGTCAACTCTGGTTCGGCCAGTTTTTGGACCCGAACTTGTGCAAGTTGTTTGACTTGCTTATGGTCATTTCTGGGCTTTGGTATCTTCATAAGACTTGTAGGTATGGGTCTTAACTATTCTTGGTCAAAATGTCAGGTCAATTGGACCTGGTTTGAGTGAGTTATGGCCTAAACACTCACTGCTGCCCAATTGGTCATTTTTCAGGTCCTAATGCACCTAATCCGAATTGGTCATTTTTTTAGGTCACCTTGCAAGCAGAATTTTGGCATGGTTTCTCAATGAAAGTTGGCACATTTTGTGCCTAGTTTCACCTCAAATTGGTCTCATACCAATTGAGGTTACACATTCAAGGTTATAGGCTAAAATATACACTGCCCTCAATATGCATTTCACACCCCAACTTCAAACACACACTTACCTTTGCCATTTGTTTACTTACCTACCAAACTGTTTTGGCACATTACCAAAAGCATTTTCTACATTACATTAGCATTATTTTGGGCAGATTCCAATCACCCTCAACACACCAAATATCATTCACAATTACAATTTCTAAGTACCATTACAAACACACCTAAACATTACAAACTTTACATACACTTTACAATGTTAATTTACATACATATCATCAATCCTTCTAGGTCAATATTCTGCCCACACTTCCTTCAATATATACCATTACTCAAGTGTCCACAAGCAGCCACAAACCATTCTTCAACATCACATTGCCGTCCCATATACCAATTCCCATCAAAGTGCATAATTCACCATATAAACATGAAATAATTCACTAAGTTACTAAATCACCATGATTAACATTATTTCTCATCAATTATATGCACTAATACCTCATCAAAAACGTGACTCATGGCTGTCCAAAATGAAAACAACAATAACCCTTCAAACTCAAAATTTTCCTTCACCAATCTAACACCCATAACATGAACATAAACTTTAACAAAGAATTTCTCAAAAATGCAAACTTACCTTTAATTGTAACTTGCTAAACCTTCACCAAACTTCTCAAAATTGGTATCAATATCTTCCTTGTGATGTGTAGACCATTTTTTGTGAAGGAACTTAAAGGATTGGAGTTGAAAATGGGAGGTTAAGAAAGCTTGCATGAAAAATGGCTATGGAGTTTCCTCTCACCTCATTCACGGCAATGTTGAATGCAAATGAGGAAGCTGAATTATTCAGCTGCATTTTAAGTGTACACATGTCCCACTATGTGTTTAATTAATTCCTTAGTGGTCCACTAAAAATTAAATCATTTTATAAGTTAAACTTTCACTTAATCCCACATTAACCCATGATTTTAGCTATTTACTTTAGGTACCACCAAATTAATTTTTCATTTTATTTTCTAAGTGTGATACTATTTATTTTTAATGGACATTTAGGTCAAAAGACAATTCGTGTCAAATGACCATAATGCCCTGCTCAAGTTACGTTCGATTTTTCTGAAACCGTATTTTGTCCTGCTTTTTCGATTTCTCACTTTTCTTTGTACTAATTATTTAATTTTTCTTTAATCTTTCTAATGAGATTTATACTTCAATAAGGTTCTATTTAAGTCCTAAAATATTTTCCGTGGTTCCCGCAGTCAGGCTAGTCAACGGTCCACGCCATGACTTCCTAAGTCACCCATCGCTAGGTTTCCGCCGCTTAACTTGATCACATTTCTTTGCGCTTATTTGTCGTTTATTTTTCTTATATTTTCTTTTCTTGTCTTTCATTCTTTTATGTCTCCTCCCTCGTGTCAAAGTGTAGTTCTAGGCATCCTAGCTATCCTGACAAAGACTGGTCACCGAATGTTAACGCACTCACCAACTTTGGGGTGTTACAATTCTCCTCTTAAATAAATTTCGCCTCAAATTTTACCTGCATTAGTCTCTCGAACAGTGTGGGTGCTGTCTCCTCATATCCTCTTCACGCTCCCAAGTAGCTTCTTGGCCCGAATGATGGTTCCACAAAGACTTTAACTGTGTGTATCTGCTTGTTTCTCACCGCTTCACCTCATAAGCTAGAATTTTTATGGGTTCTTCCTCATATGAGAGGTCTGAATTTACTTCAATCTCTTCAACTGTTAGTACATGAGATGGGTCTGACCTGTACCTCCTTAACATGGACACATGGAAGACACTGTGTATCCTTGCTAGCTCGGAGGTAATGCCAACCGTATGCTAAAGGACCCACTCTTTCCAAAACCTCATATGATCCGATGAAACGAGGACTCAGTTTCCCTTTCTGCCAAATCTCAAAATCCTCTTCCAAGGAGAAACTTTGAGGACTACCTTATAACCCATTGCATACTCAATATCTCTTCTCTTCAAATCAACATAGGACTTCTGACGGTCTGACGCAGCCTTGAGTCTATCTCTGATAAATTTGATCTTTTAATATGTCTGCTGAACAATTTCTGGCCCAATCATCTTTCTTTCACCAATTTCATCCCAACATAGGGAGTTCTGCACTTTCGCCATACAAAGCTTCATATGGAGGCATCCCAATGCTTGATTGGTAGTCCGTTGTTATAAGCAAACTCAATCAAAGGCAAGTGTGTATCCCAACTACCTTCAAATTCAATCACACAAGCCCGTAGCATATCCTCCAATATCTGAATAACCCTTTCAGGTTGGCCATCTGTCTGTGGGTGGAATGCTGTGCTGAAGTTCAATCTAGTTCCTAGGGCTCTCTAAAGACTACCCCAGAATCTAGAAGTGAACCTAGGATCTCTCGGACACAATTGATATCGGCACTCTATGCAATTTTACAATTTTATATATGTACAATTTGGCCAATCTTTTAAGGCTATAGTCCATCCGATGGCAAAAGTGAGCAGACTTTGTTAGTCTATCAACTATAATATATCGTATCATGACTATTCTATGTCCTCGGAAATCTCACACAAAATCCATAGTTATCTATTCCCTTACAATGTTTCATAGGGTGCCACTTGTATGCTAGCTTGACACTTATTAATGTATACGACTCGTTAGTGGAATGTATCTGTCCCATCTCCCCACGGATTCAATGACACAAGTTCTCGTGATATTCTCGAGGGCTTATCACGCATGTGTTATTATTATCATTTCATTTCATTATTTACAGAACTCAATGAGTTTTTAAAATTTACTGAATCACTTGTTTCGATTGTCCATCCATCCGAGGATAATAAGTCGCATCGATATCTCTAAGCTTATAGCACCATCGTGGTATTGTAATTCACACTAATGTAACTGAGTCACTGACTCTAGCTACCTTACAAGTGTAGTCGTTTGATAGGCTAGTTCTGAAGTTTTAAATTTCTGACTAAAATTTCCACATTTATTTCCAGTAATAGTACTTTATTTGGGTGCAACTGTATCAATTTATAGATTACTTACAAATATTCTTAATTTATTATACCACAAGAAAGCATGTAGCTCTACACAATAATCCTGCCTGCAGATCAGAATCTGCAGCTTACAATACAAACATTGAGAGCATTATATAGTCACTACGTTATAACCTCATGGACTAGGTTTCCTAACATCTTATCTTTCTAATCCACTAATATCCTAAACCGATTCTCGATTACAATATCCCAATTCTTTTAGTTAACAATTCTTCCAAAATTAGTGTCAATCATACTTGTTATTGTAGTTTTGATCCTAAAAGACTAGTCACTAACGCATCAAATTTATTCTCCTGTAAGGGAATAGCAATGAACATATAGTTCGACACTAACACACAATTAAGTAGTCTGATCAAATAATAACTAATTGTTTCTTTCAAAATTAAGAACTTACCAGCAGCTACATCCAAGTTTCGCTCTTTCTCCTTGGCGCATAGTGGACGCCCGATCGGTGTGCTACCATATTCGGGTTGATTCATCGTGTTATAGTGGTGAGGAGTACCAACTCTATTTCTATCTTGACTCGATCGACGGTCCGTGGAAATCCAGAGAGCATCGAGGTGGTTTAGTACAATCTTTTGCAAAGTGTCCAAGTTTTCCACAATTATAGCAGCTCAGACGCCTTATAGCATATCCCACCATGATATCTTCTACAAGTTTCACATTGGCGGAAGGGTAGGAACTTCTAGTTGTTCGACGATCGGACCTTGATGGTCTCTGCCTTACCGATCCACCTCTATCATATCCCCGAGCTCGGGTTCCTCAAATTCTTTTCTTTCTCAAATTACTGTTCGAGCTCTGACCCATAGGTTTCTCCCTCTTTTCCATTTCACACAGCCATTGTGGGAGTTGGGTCTGTACTTGGGTTTGGGCTGACAGACTATCAGCCATTTGTTGAAAGAAAGTGGCCATTTGATGGGCCATTTGAGCAGTAATTTTTACCGGTAAACTGGTACAACAGCCTTCGACATATTGTGGAGTGGGCCTCAACTTGTACTTCGCCATCATGGACTGTTCTACGGTCTCATTTTTCTCTTCCATATCTTTCCACAAGATTCTCTATTCTGATAACCAACATAAGGAGATTCCACTCCATTAGTTCATATTTATGATGTAAATGTACTATATGTATCAACCATTTGAGCAATTGTAGTTCTCGACAAAAAGATTTCAAATTCATTCAAATTTACTTTAAAACACAGCTCGATACCACAAAACATGTCACACCCTACCCTCTCAGTAAGATGTAACATGATCCGTAGTACACCTAATGAATTACCGCATTTCGCCATCGATAACCCATTAGATATACTACAAGGGATTTTAAAACAATTTCGTGCAATTTAAATCATCGATTAAAAATCTGGTGTTATAAAATTTTTTCAAAATTTCAAGTGCCTACTGTATTTTGAGAAAACAGCTTCTTCAATCCCGCAAAAGAAAAATGCTCCCAATATGTTTTCTCAAATACAACTTCAGAACTTCAATTCAATTCACAATTCAATTCTCAATACAAAATCAATTCATTTTCGAACTAATCCCATCATAAAGAAATATCTCATTCATTTCAAGACTCAAAATTTATATTATAAACTATTCAGATAATTGAAATTCCAAATTTACATTTAAAATAATTTACATTTGATTACATATCAAAATATTTTACAAGAGTTTTATATACAACTGCTCAAATAATTTACATACATATTATTACATGCTTATATCAAAACCTATGTACATGGGTATACCTATGATATACCTGGAGCTTATCCGAATATATCTTCAACGAAATTTACTTACTGCTCTATGCTCTTCTTACTGCGATAAAGATACAAAGCTATCATTGAGTGGTGAACTCGATGCAGTACAACTATAATTTAAAACATAATACAATATATTGACAAAATTTACAAGAAATAATTTGGAAATCGAATAATTATCAAATTCCACAACTAAAAATATTCATTGCCAATAATGTAAATAATTTGTCTAAATGACTTTGATCACAAAATTCAATGTATCAAATCATGAATATCCATTTAAGTAATTCCAACAAAATCAATTATACATAAACCATAATTGAAATCACCATTCAAAAGCCATTCTGTATCTCAAAAATCAATCTTTATCTCACTAACTATGCAAGACTAATCCGAAAGGGCCATATTCGATGTGATTCTAACTCCTATGGTCGGGAGGTCGAATCATCGTGCTGCACCATCACAATAATGAATCTTCCGCAAGGGCCATAACGATAAAATAAACTTAGATCTAACCTCAAATCGAGGAAAATCTAAGCCTGTGCACGCACTCATGGTAATCAAAACACAACTCACTCCATTGTCTTCTCAACAAATGAGAGAGACGGGTAATAACCTAGTCAAGCATCTATAGTGAGATATAAAATAATATCACAATCCTTTTAGTGAGCATAAATCACAATATAATTCGATTCAAATTCAATTCCAATATCCAATAATTTTTATGCTCATCACAATTCAAATCATAAATTTGCATTTTTCCTTGAAAAGTACCATCACAATTCAAAACATGTTCTATCATAATTTTCCAAAACATAATTTATTCAATCCAAAATAATGCTTAATACTTATGGAAATACCATTTCACAAAGCCAAATTCATACATACTATAACAATTTTCAATAATCATTGAATTAAATCCAATGCTTGCTGAACATAATACATAAGAAAAATATGTCATTTAATCATATGAAATATTCAAAACAAAATCAGTTAAAAACTAGTTGTGCACAAACCTCTGATGACTGTCTCCCTGATCTGGACTCAGTGTTTCCTTCCCTTTTGCTGAGTCCTTGTTAACTGAGAAACACAATTTGAAGTGTTTCAGCTAAATTAAACAGTTTCTATCGATGGTGTTTGGTAAATAATGCAATGAACTCAATTATTCACTTAATCACCTAATATACCAACCTCATTGCTTTTAGGTAAATTAGGTCTTAGTGTCGTTAATATGTCACATTCGATAGGGTTTTAGGTTTGGTACGTTTTACCAAAGTCATTTCCTTGTTTAGTGCATTTTAGTGCAAATTGTCGATTCCGATACCGGTTTGACCTAACCGACGATCTAGTTCCTCGGTTTTCGGGTCTCGGTCGAAACTACAAACTTGTAGATCTAGGTCTTATTGCACGCGGGGCAAAATTTCAGGTCAATCCGAGTTAAGTAGACCAAGTTATGGTCATTATACTATTGCTGGTCAAATGGTACCATTTTAGGTCAATTTTAGGTCAATTTGGTCAACTCTGGTTCGGCCAGTTTTTGGACCCGAACTTGTGCAAGTTGTTTGACTTGCTTATGGTCATTTCTGGGCTTTGGTATCTTCATAAGACTTGTAGGTATGGGTCTTAACTATTCTTGGTCAAAATGTCAGGTCAATTGGACCTGGTTTGAGTGAGTTATGGCCTAAACACTCACTGCTGCCCAATTGGTCATTTTTCAGGTCCTAATGCACCTAATCCGAATTGGTCATTTTTTTAGGTCACCTTGCAAGCAGAATTGTGGCATGGTTTCTCAATGAAAGTTGGCACATTTTGTGCCTAGTTTCACCTCAAATTGGTCTCATACCAATTGAGGTTACACATTCAAGGTTATAGGCTAAAATATACACTGCCCTCAATATGCATTTCACACCCCAACTTCAAACACACACTTACCTTTGCCATTTGTTTACTTACCTACCAAACTGTTTTGGCACATTACCAAAAGCATTTTCTACATTACATTAGCATTATTTTGGGCAGATTCCAATCACCCTCAACACACCAAATATCATTCACAATTACAATTTCTAAGTACCATTACAAACACACCTAAACATTACAAACTTTACATACACTTTACAATGTTAATTTACATACATATCATCAATCCTTCTAGGTCAATATTCTGCCCACACTTCCTTCAATATATACCATTACTCAAGTGTCCACAAGCAGCCACAAACCATTCTTCAACATCACATTGCCGTCCCATATACCAATTCCCATCAAAGTGCATAATTCACCATATAAACATGAAATAATTCACTAAGTTACTAAATCACCATGATTAACATTATTTCTCATCAATTATATGCACCAATACCTCATCAAAAACGTGACTCATGGCTGTCCAAAATGAAAACAACAATAACCCTTCAAACTCAAAATTTTCCTTCACCAATCTAACACCCATAACATGAACATAAACTTTAACAAAGAATTTCTCAAAAATGCAAACTTACCTTTAATTGTAACTTGCTAAACCTTCACCAAACTTCTCAAAATTGGTATCAATATCTTCCTTGTTATGTGTAGACCATTTTTTGTGAAGGAACTTAAAGGATTGGAGTTGAAAATGGGAGGTTAAGAAAGCTTGCATGAAAATGGCTATGGAGTTTCCTCTCACCTCATTCACGGCAATGTTGAATGCAAATGAGGAAGCTGAATTATTCAGCTGCATTTTAAGTGTACACATGTCCCACTATGTGTTTAATTAATTCCCTTAGTGGTCCACTAAAAAATTAAATCATTTTATAAGTTAAACTTTCACTTAATCCCACATTAACCCATGATTTTAGCTATTTACTTTAGGTACCACCAAATTAATTTTTCATTTTATTTTCTAAGTGTAATACTATTTATTTTTAATGGACATTTAGGTCAAAAGACAATTCGGGGTGTCAAATGACCATAATGCCTGCTCGTTACGTTCGATTTTTCGGTAAAACCGTATTTTGTCTGTTTTTCGATTTCTCACTTTTCTTTGTACTAATTATTTAATTTTTCTTTAATCTTTCTAATGAGATTTATACTTCAATAAGGTTCTATTTAAGTCCTAAAAATATTTTCCAGGGTTCCCCGCAGTCCAGGGCTAGTCAACGGTCCACGCCATGACTTCCCGGTGCGGTCACCCATCGCTAGGTTTCCCGGCTCGCTTAACTTGATCACATTTCTTTGCTATTATTTTTCCTTTATTTTTCTTGTATTTTCTTTTCTTGTATTTCATTATTTTATGTCTCCTCCCTTGTGTCAAAGTATAGTTCTAGGCATCCTAGCTATCCGGACAGCACTGGTCACCGGAACAGCAGAACGCACTACCGAACTTTGGGGTGTTACATGAGGTGAGTATGGATGAGTACTCATTATATAGCTAGCTTCCTCCCTCATTGATTTCGATTATTGGGGTGAGCATGTCTTGTCGTGGTGTATAACACGGCATATATGGAAAAATTGTGTCATGACCTAAATTGTGTTATAGATCAACAACACGTATTCTTGATTATTTGATCGAATTGTGTTATTATGTATTGTGAGATTTTGAAATTGATTTAAACTCTTATTGACATATACTGTCTATTGAATTCAACCATGATCTGACTTATTGAAATTATTGTGATATTAACAAATGGAGTTTAAATTCTTGTTGACATTTATTGTCTTGAATTTAACTATGGTTTTAAGTATCCACTATTGATATGATTTATGAATTGTGATTTAAAATTTGTATTTGGTAAATGTTGTGCACCACTGAGACATTGTCTCAAATGATAGCTTTTATTGTCGCAGTAGAGAGACAGACAGGCAAAGAAAGCTAGGTCGCTAGTATCGCCAATGAGAGATTTTGGGTATAGTGAGTATACCACATGTGGCATTTTGTCTTCAGAATGTATATTCACTGTATGTATATTTTATTCTTGGTTTTGAGCTTGTAAATTTAAGTTGTACAGTAAAGTTGTAAAATAATTATGAGTTATTTGGCTTGTAAAAATTGTGTTATATCTTTGTATCTTAGTCTTTGAAAATCACTGTGGATTTGACTTGAGAAATGTGTTGTGTTGATAAAAATGTTGGAGTTGAGATTTGAAAATATATTGAATTGCTTTCTGAGTTTCAAGAACTGCTTTTGTCCAAAATACAAATGGCACCTTGCCAAAATTTTTACAGATATTCCAAATAAATCAAATGAGTTAGTTGTTTCACTTCAGTTCACCAAAGTCTTTCACACCTGTAAATAGTGCTCACCACTGTAAAAGAAGTAAGAAAAGTTTTTAAAATCCCTTGTAGTGTATTTAATGGATTATCAGTAGACGGAGTTGGTAATTCATTAGGTATACTACGGGATCATGTTATGCCTTACAGAGGGGTAGGGTGTGACAGTACCACTGGTGTCTGTATTGGGACTTGAGTAGGCGCATTACTAGCCATTTGTTGGAACATTGCACCATCACGAGCTTAACCGAGCAGAAATCGCAGATCAGGGTCGGTGTCCAACCACTAACATTTTGTAGGCCTGGGGCATCCCCTTGCACCTCAACCTCAATAGACCGATCGACTGAACGATCACCCTCTTCCATATTCAATGCGAGGATCTTAGCTTTCCTGAACAATATGTTAGTAGTATGCCCTAGAGCATATCATTTAGTATGTATCTTGTACATATTTTTAATAATAAAAGGCATTTCCACTTTTCCGTTTACATAATATATTTATGTGTAATAGAAAAGGTCCATTGATATTTTGTTAGAAATATTATTCTTAAGTTGTTAAGAATATGAGTGACAATATTTCTAGCACAAAGTATCATAAATAGGTTCACAATCGAGGATACTTCATAATAAGGACATGACTTATCCGTAAAGATTGTATTCATGTTTGTTCCCAAGTTATTTATATGAGATATAAATAAGATGGAATGGTGAGTCTCATGCCATATAACAAACATGATAGGCACTTATAAATGATAAGTAGGCCGAACCAGTGACACTTATGACAAGCACATGGAGTTTACTCTTGTCAATGTTTTGTCATAAATCATATCAATGCATATAATCTTTAGACCTGAGATAGCATTATCGTGTATATAGGTAGTTTGAGTTTGATATCGCTTTCATACTTGTACTATGTATGGGTATATGGGCATGTGTTGGCTCCTGCTATTTATATATGGAGGTAGGTGTTTATCAAGAAGGAATCTGCCTCTAAGTAAATAGAGATAAAATCCTATGTTCATTTAATTGTTCTTGATGTTTCAAGTTCTGGCCAGACAGATAGATTTATTCGTAAAAGAGTTTCGATGAGAAAATCTTTTAATAAAGAACTGGAATTAAAAGAGAACATAATATTCATAGCAAATGGAGTTTGACATAAACCATGACTCCAGCTTGAGTTGGGATTTTGTAACAGAGAGATTCTAGTGCATGGTAACATATGATTATAGGTTCATTTAAGGTAAATCTTATTACTAATTGGGTGGCCATGGCATGCTATGCTAGGTGTTAACCATGGTTTATGAGGTTCATAAAATGATTTAGAGAAATCATTTATGGTAAGAAAGAGTTCTGATGATATTAAGAGTTGATATCATGTCTCATTGCCAATTAGTGATGAGCCTAGTAAGTCACACACATACACAAGTTATCACCTATTTAAATATGATTTAATTAATTACTTAAAGAGTTTAATTGATTAATTAAATAGATTTGGTTTGCAATTAAATTGCAAAGTCCCTAGCATGACTTGAAACCAAATCTAGATTATTGGATGTGTAGTATAAATTAAATTTATATTTAAAGTGTTTAAATATGAATTTAATTGATGAGAAATTAATTAATAGAGATTAATTAATTAATTTATATTTGATATAAATTAATTAGAAGAAGAAAATAATTATTTTGGGTTAAGAACTCAAAATTAAGACAGAGAGGCATTTTGGTCATTTTATTGTGACACGTGGCACCATGAGATGGTGACACATGGCATAACACATAAGCTTGCCAAATGTTTTCTAATCATGTAAGATGATTAAAATCAAGATTAAATATAGGTTTGACACTTGGCACAATGTGATTGGGTCACTTAAACCTAGAGCTAATCAAAAGGTGACATGTGGCTAGGGTTTAATGTGTTAACCTAGCTATTTAAGTGTGGTTATGAAAAGAAAACATAACCAGCAGCCTCTCCTCTCATATGTCACGCCACTTTGAGCCTCTCCAGGTATTTCTCTTCATCTCTCATCAATTCAAAGAGATTAGCCATCAATCTCTTGAATTAAGAACACTAGAAATTGTTTCTAGTGTCCTGTTTACATCTCTAATCTCTTAAAAGGCAGAACTTGAATTTCTAATTAATAGAAAAGGCTTTAGAAGCTGTTCAAGGGCTGCCATAGGTGTTCTTGGTGTGGACAAGCTAGAGGGACAACATCCGTGTCCGTAAGCGAATCTCAAAGGCGCAGACACGCTGCAGTGCATCAAGAGGTTAGTGTAATCGTTCTTGATTTAATCTAGGGTTCTAAAATTAATCTGATTAATTTTAAAATCTTAAATGGCAAATATAGATCCAAAAACATATTAAAAGAGTTTTAATATGTTATTTATCATTGAAATCAAATAGATAAAAATAAATCTTGCATGGTGCATGTGACCCTAGGTGAAAATTTTTGAATTCAATGGTATAATCTTGTGTTTTTCACGCTTCCGTTCCTTCACAATAACACAAGGATATTTACTCTCGTTAGTGCATATTTATACTGTAATGTACTGTATGTATCAAACAATGATATTGAGCAGTTGCACTATGAAGAAAGAATATTCAAATAATAGGTGAAAACAGAATTTAAAAACTTTGCTCTGATACCACCAAAACATGTCACACCCTACCCCTCCGTAAGGCATAACATGATCCCGTAGTATACCTAATGAATTACCAACTCCGTCTACTGATAACCCATTAAATATACTACAAGGGATTTTAAAAACTTTTCTTACTTCTTTTATCGTGGTGAGCACTATTTACAGGTGTTAAAAACTTTGGTGAACTGAAGTGAAACAACAAACTCATTTGATTTATTTGGAATTTCTGTAAAAATTTTGGCAGAGTGCCATCTGTATTTTGGACAAAACAGCTTCTTGAAGACTCAGAAAAGCACTTCAATAATGTTCCAAATCTCAACTCCAATATATTTCTCAACACAACAATTTATCAACTCAATTCCATAGAAATTTTTCAAAGTCTGAGATAAGGAAATATAATACAATTTTCACAAGTCAAATAACTCATAATTAATTTGCAACTTCAAGGTACAATTTGAATTTACAACTGCTCAAAACCAAAAACAAAATGTACATACAGTGTCATACATTACAGTACAAAATGCAAAATACTGGTATACTCATAATACTGTGTAATCCTCTGGATGTATATGCACTAGTCCCATCGCCTCTGTCTCTCTCTACTGCGACAATAAAGCTATCACGAGACAATGTCTTGGTGCACAACATTAACCAAATACAAATTTAAATCACAATTCATAAATCATGTAAATAGTGGATACTTAAAACCATAGTCAAATTCAAGACAATAAAGGTCAATAAGAATTTAAACTCCATTTCTCAATATCACAATAGATTTTCATAAGTCAGATCATGTATGAATTCAAAAGACAATATATGTCGATGAGAGTTTAAATCCAATTCACAATCTCAAATTACACATCAATAAATCACACACAGCTTAATCATGATCCATAGTTCAATTCATCCCAAAAGCCGATGGCTAATGAGGTATTCAATTCATCCCAAAAGTCGATGACTAATGAGGAATAACATGGCTAGCTAGCAAAAATATGAGTACTCATTCAATTCGCCCTCAACAGCACACACCTCAACACTTCACCAGAGAGGGAATTCAATTGGCCCCACTAGACAAGCTAATGAGGAATACGATCAACATACATGATAGCTGTGGTTTCAAACCATTTCCAATGCTTTTCAATCAATAAGTAACCATCAATGTCATTCAAACAATTTTTCACAGTTTCAAACCATTCACAATATTTTTCAATCAATAAGTGTCCATCAAACTCATTTACACAATTTAAAACAATAATATACAAATAGTCAATAATTATTTCAATTGAAAATAATTCAAAAGAAACAGTTGTTGTGCACAAACCTCTCGATGATATCTCCCGGTCCGACTCTGTTTCTTTCCTTTGTTGAGTCCTTGTTAATCGAGAAACACAATTTGAAGTGTTTGGTGCTAAATTAAACTGCTCTCTATCGATGTTGTTTGGTAAACTATGCACTGATCTGATTTATTCACTTATTCACCTAATATACCGACTCGCTATGCTTTTAGGTAAATTAGATTTTAGTGTCGTTAATATGTCACATTCGATAGGGTTTTAGGTTTGGTATGTTTTACCAAAGTCATTTCCTTGTTTAGTGCATTTTAATGCAAATTGCTGGATTCCGGGACACTGGATTGATCTAGCCGGACGATCTAGTTCCCTCGGTTTTTGGGTCTCGGTCGAAACTACAAACTTGTAGACCTATGTCTTATGGACCACGGTGAAAAATTTTAGGTCAATCCGAGTTAAGTAGACCAAGTTATGGTCATTACACTATTGCTGGTCAAATGGCATCAATTAGGTCATTTTTTTTTGTCAATTTGGTCAACTCTGGTTCGGCCAGTTTTTGGACCCGAAATATTGCAAGCTTTTTGACTTGCTTCTGGTCATTTCTGGGTTTTGGTGTCTTCATATGGGTCTTAACTATTCATGGTTAAAATTTCAGGTCAATTGGACCTGTTTTGAGTGAGTTATGGCCTAAACACTCACTGCTGCCCAATTGGTCATTTTTCAGGTCCTAATTGCACCTAATCCGAATTGGTCATTTTCTTAGGTCACCTTGCAAGCAGAATTTTGGTATGTTTTCTCAATGAAAGTTGGCACATTTTGTGCCTAGTTCCACCTCCAATTGGTCTCATACCAATTGAGCTTACACATTTAAACTTATTGGCTAAAATGTACACTGCCCTCTATATGTCTTTCAAATTCCAATTCAAACACACATTGGCCTTGCAATTTGTTCACTTCCCTACCAATCTGTTTTGGTACATTACCAAAAGCATATTCTACTTTACATTAACATTACTTTGGGCAGATTACAATTACCCTCAACACACCAAATATAATTCACATTCACAAGTTCTAAATACCATTACATACACACCTAACCATTACAAATCTTACATACACTTTACAATATCAATCTACATACATATCCATCAATACTTCTAGGTCAATATTCTGCCTACACTTCCATGACTACATACATTTACTCAAGTTTTCCAAGCTGCCGAAAATTGTCCTCCAACATCAAAGTGCCCTACAAATTAACCAATTCCCATCCAAGTGCATAAATCAACATATATATGTGAAATAATTCACTAGGATATTAAATCACCATGATCAACATTATTTCTCATCAATTATATGCACAATTATCTCATCAAAAACGTGACTCCATGGCTGTCCAAAATGAAAACAACAATAACTCTTCAAACTCAAAATTTTCCTTCACAAAACCAATACCCATAACATGCACACAAAACTTAACAAAGGAATTCTCAAAAATGTAAACTTACCTTTGATTGTATCTTGCTAAACCTTCACCAAACTTCTCAAATTTGGTATCAATATCTTCCTTGTGATGTGTAGACAAAGTTTTATGAAGGAACTCAAGTGATTAGAAGTGAAATGAGTGGTTAGATGAGCTTGCATGAAAAACGGCTATAGTGTTTCCTCTCACCTTCATTCACGGCAATGTTGAGATAACTTTGAGGAAGATGAAGTTTAGCTGGTTAGTGGACTTGCATCAGCACCTTTTTATGTTTAATTAAATCTTTAGTGGTCCACTAACAAAGTTTAAATCATATAATAAAGTAATTGTTCATTTATTCCACATTTAACCAATGATTTTAGCTATTTACTTTAGGTACCACTAAATTAATTTTTCCTTTTATTTTCTAAGTGTAACACTATTTATTTTTAATGGAAGTTTAGGTCAAAAGACACTTTGGGATGTCAAATGACCATAATGCCCCTGTTCGGGTTGCATTCCTGATTTTTCGGTAACACCGTATTTTGTCTGTTTTTCGATTTCTCACTTTTCTTTGTACTAATTATTTAATTTTTCTTTGATCTTTCTAATGATATTTGTTCTTCAACAAGGTTCTATTTAAGTCCTAAAAATGTTTTCCAGGGTTCCCCATACCCAGTGTACACCAACGGTCCACGCCGTGACTTCCCAAAGGCGGTCACCCATCGTTAGGTTTCCTACTGCTTAACTTGATCACATTTCTTTGCTATCATTTTTCCTTTGTTTTTCTTGTACTTTCTTTTCTTGTATTTCATTATTTTATGTCTCCTCACTCATATCAAAGTACGGTTCTTGGTATCCTAGCTGTCCGGACAACACTAGTCACCGGAGTAGCAGAACGCACTACCGAACTTTGGGGTGTTACAAAACATTTAGACTATTAGTAATTTCTGTAAAAATTTTGTTAGAGTGCCCTCTGTAATTTGGATAAAACAGTTCTTTAAAAACCTGTAAAAAAAAAACACTTCAATATTTTCCTCAGTCTCAAACTCTAACAAAATTCAACACAATATGTTTTTCAACTCAATCCACAATAATTTTTCAAAGGCTGAGATAAAGAAATGCAGTACAAATTTTCCAAGCCAAAATATCTCATAATTTACTTTACAACTTCAATGTAAAATTTTAATTTACAACTGCTCAAAACCAAGAATGATATGTACATACAGTGGTCATACATTACAGTACAAAATGCAAAATGTGGTATACTCATTATACCCGATAATCTCTCGCTGGATGTACTAGCAGCCTAATCTGCCGTCGTCTGTCTGCTTCACCGCGATGATAATAAAGCTATCGAGACAATATCTCAGTGGTGCACAACATTAAGCAAATACAACTTTAAATCACAAATCATAAGTTAAATAAATAATGGATACTTAAAACCATAGTTAAATTCAAGACAGTAAATGTCAACAAGAATTTAAACTCCATTTCTCAATATCACAATAATTTCAATAAATCAAATCATGATTAAATTCAAAAAACAGTGAATGCCAATAAGAATTTAACTCCATTTCACAATCTCATAATATATATCAATAAAACACACACATCTTATTCATGTTCCAAAGTTCAATTCGTCCCAAAAGCTGATGGCTAATGAGGTATTCAATTCGTCCCAGAAGCCGATGGCTAATGAGGAATAACATAGCTAGCTAGCAAAAATATGAGTACTCATTCAATTCGTCCTCAATAGGCGCACACCTCAACACTTCAGCCAGAGAGGGAATTCAATTCGTCCCACTAGACAAGCTAGCAAGGAATACAATCAATATATATGATAGCTGTGGTTTCAAATCATTTCCAATGCTTTTCAATCAATAAGTATCCATCAATATCATTCAAACAATTTTTCACAGTTTCAAACCATTTACAATGCTTTTCAAGCAATAAATATTCATTCAAACACATTTCCACAATTTAAAACAATAATGTACAAATAGTCATAATTCATTTCAATTGAAAAATTCAAAAGAAATAGCTGTTATGCACAAACCTCTGATAACTGTCTCCTAGTCTTGACTCAGTGTTTTCTTCCCTTTCCCTGAGTCTTTGCTCACTGAGAAATACAATTTGAAGTGTTTCAGTATTCATTTAAACTGTCTCTAACGATAATGCTTGATAAGTAATTCACTGAATGATATTATTTGCTTAATCAACCTAATATATCGACCCTCGGTGCATTTTAGGTAAATTAGGTTTTAGTGTTCCTAATATGTCACATTCGATAGTCTTTTAGGGTTGGTACATGTTACCAATTTCAGTTCCATGTATACTACATTTTCTTGCAATTTGCTGGATTCCGGGATACTAGTTTGACCTAGCCGGACGACCTAGTTCCCTTAGTTTTCGGGTTTCGGTCAAAACTACAAACTTGTAGATCTATGTCTTATTGTATGCAGGGCAAAATTTCAGGTCATTCTGAGTTATGTAGACCAAGTTGTGGTCATTTTACTATTGCTGGTTAAATTGCACTAAAAATGGTCATTTTAGGTCATTTTAGGTCAATTTTGGTTCGGCCAGTTTTTTGACCCGAACTTGTGCAAGCTGTTTGACTTGCTTATGGTCATTTCTGGGTTTTGGTATCTTCAAAAGACTTGTAGATATGGGTATTAACTATTCATGGTCAAAATTTCAGGTCAATTGGACCTGTTTTGAGTGAGTTATGGCCTAAATACTAACTGCTGCCCAAATGGTCAATTTTCAGGCCTTATTTGCACATAATCCAGATTTGGTTATTTTTCAAGCTACCTTGCAAGCAGAATTTTGGCATGCTTCCTTCATGAAAGTTAGAAAATTTTGTGCCTAGTTTCACCTCCAATTTGTCTCATACCAATTGGAGCCACACACTTAAAGTTCTAGGCCTAAAACTCAAACTGCCTTATTGCATTTCCTTCATACACATCAAGGATCACTTTTAACACTTACCAAACTCAACATTCAAGCCAATTCTAGTTGTACCATAGCCTAAACATAATTCACAACATATTATAGGTCATTTTGGAAGCTTACAATTACATTCAATGTGAAGGAACGGAAGCGTGAAAAACATAAGTTTATTCCATTGAATTCAAAAATTTTCACCTAGGGTCACATGCATCATGCAAGATTTATTTTTATCTATTTGATTTCAATGATAAACAACATATTAAAACTCTTTTAATATGTTTTTGGATCTGTATTTTCCATTTAAGATTTTAAAATTAATCAGATTAATTTTAGAACCCTAGATTAAATCAAGAATGATTACACTAACCTCTTGATGTCTTCGCATATGTTCGCGCTTTGAGATTCGTCTTGAGACACCGATGTTGTCCTCTAGCTTGTCCACACCAAGAACACCTATGGCAGCCCTTGAACAGCTTCTAAAGCCTTTTCTATTAATTAGAAATTCAAGTTCTACCTTTTAAGAGATTAGAGATGTAAACAGGACACTAGAAACAATTTCTAGTGTTCTTAATTCAAGAGATTGATGGCTAATCTCTTTGAATTGATGAGAGATGAAGAAGAATAGAGGGAGGGCTGCAAAATGGCGTGACCAAGGAGTGTGGCTGCAGGTTGTATTTTATTTTCTCATAACAACATTTAAATAGCTAGGTTAACACATTAAAACCTAGCCACATGTCACCCTTTGATTAGCTCTAGGTTTAAGTGACCCAATCACATTGTGCCAAGTGTCAAACCTATATGTAATCTTGATTTTAATCATCTTACATGATTAAAAAACATTTGGCAAGCTTATGTGTTATGCCATGTGTCACCATCTCATGGTGCCACGTGTCACACTGCAAAATGACCAAAATGCCCCTGTGTCTTAGTTTTGAATTCTCAACCCAAAATAATTATTTTTCTTCTTCTAATTAATTTATATCAAATATAAATTAATTAATTAATCTCTATTAATTAATTTCTCATTAATTAAATTCATATTTAAACACTTTAAATATAAATTTAACTTATATTATACATCCAATAATCTAGATTTGGTTTCAAGTCATGCTAGGGACTTTGCAAACTAATTGCAAACCAAACCTATTTAATTAATCAATTAAACTCTTTAATTAATTAATTAAATCATATTTAATTAGGTGATAACTTGTGTATGCGTGTGACTTACTAGGCTCATCACTAAATGGCAATGAGACATGATATCAACTCTTAATATCATAAGAACTCTTTCTTACCATAAATGATTTCTCTAAATCATTTTATGAACCTCATAGACCATGGTTAACACCTAGCATAGCATGCCATGGCCACCCAATTAGTAATAAGGTTTACCATAAATGAACCTATAATCATATGTTACCATGCACTAGAATCTCTCTCATACAAAATCCCAACTCAAGCCGGAGTCATGGTTTATGTCAAACAACATTTGTTATGTATATTATTTTATCTTTTTATTTCAGTTATTGATTAAAAGATTTTTATAATTATAAACTCTTTTCTGAATAAATCTATCTGTCCTGGCCAGGAACTTGAAACATCAAGAACAATTAAATGAACATAGGATTTTATCTCTATTTACTTAGAGGAACAGATTCCATCTTGATCAACACCTACCTCCATATATAACTAGTAGTAGCCAACACATGCCCATATACCCATACACAGTATAAGTATGAAAGCAAAGATCAAACTCAAACTACCTATATGCAAGATAACTATGCTATCTCAGTCTAAAGATTATATGCATCGATATGATTTATGACAAAACATTGACAAGAGTAAACTCCATGTGCTTGTCATAAGTGTCACTGGTTCGGCCTACTTATCATTTATAAGTGCCTATCATGTTTGTTATATGGCATGAGACTCACCATTCCATCTTATTTATATCTCATATAAATAACTTGGGAACAAACATGAATACAATCTTTCTGGATAAGTCATGTCCTTATTATGAAGTATCCTCGATTGTGAACCTATTTATTATACTTCGTGCTAGAAATATTCTCACTTATATTCTTAACAACATAAGAATAATATTTCTAACAAAATATCAATGGACCTTTTCTATTACACATAAATATATTATGTAAACGGAAAAGTGGAAATGCATTAGTATAACCATCCAATTGCAAGTCTCCACCTCCATAAATCAAGAATAAATCCTTAGTTCTTCTCAAGTACTTAAGAATATTCTTGACAGCTATCCAGTGTTCCAAACCTGGATTGGATTGATACCTGCTAGTCAAACTAATAGCATATGCGATATCCGGCCTAGTACACAACATTGCATACATTAAACTTCCAATAGCCGAAGCATATGGAATCTTGGCCATCTTATCTCTTTCTTCAGGTGTCTTTGGAGACATCTCTTTAGAAAGATGGATACCATGTCTCACTGGTAACAATCCTCTCTTGGAATCAAGCATGTTAAACCTCTTTAACACCTTTTCCAAGTATAGACTTTGGGATAAACCAATTATTCTTTTCGCTCTATCTCTATATATGTGAATTCCAAGAATATAAGTTGCCTCCCCTAAGTCTTTCGTGGAGAATGTATTTGACAACCATACCTTTATAGTCGTCAACATACCTGTGTCATTACCCATCAACAGTATGTCATCCACATATAAGACAAGGAAAGTGATAGCACTGTCACTAACCTTCTTATATGCACATGGCTCATCCTCATTTTTGATAAAACCAAAGGATTTAATGGCTTCATCAAAACGGATGTTCCAACTCCTCAAGCTTGTTTCAACCCATAAATGGATCGCTTAGCTTGCATAACTTGGAACGATCTTGGGATTCAAATACCTTATGTTGTTCAATGAAAATGTTTTCTTCAATGTATCCATTGAGAAAAGCTGTTTTGACATCCATCTGCCAAATCTCATAATCATAGTATGCAGCTATTGCTAATAAAATCCTAATTGATTTAAGCATGGCAACAGGTGAGAAAGTCTCCTCATAGTCGATTCCTTGCCTTTGACGAAACCCTTTCGCTACTAGCCATGCCTTATAAGTCTCTACCTTTCCATCAGAACCAATTTTCTTCTTGAAAACCCATTTGTTCCCTATAGGTATAATACCTTCAGGTGGGTCAACAAGATCCCAAACTTGATTCTTATACATGGAATCAATCTCGGATTTCATAGCATCAATCCATTTTGAAGAGTCTATATCTGATATAGCTTCTTCATAGGTAAGTGGATCATCTCCATGATCTACTTCTTCATGAGTAGACAACTCTTGATCTTCTTCATGAAGAAAACCATATCTCACTGGTGGGTGAGATACCCTGGTTGTTCTACGAGGAACAGCTGTAGATGTTTCATCAACGGATATTGGTTGACTAGATGGATCTCTATCCATCTGATCTGTTGGTTGGTCAGAATTCTCCAATTCTAACTCTATTTGCCCTCCTTTGCCTCCTTCTTGAACTAACTGTTCTTCAAGAAATGTGGTATCTCTACTTATCACAACCTTTTGTGAAGTAGGCAAATAAAAATAATATCCAAAACTATCTTTTGGATATCCAACAAATCGACCTTTTTCTGATCTGGTCTCCAATTTATCAGTGTTCAGCTTTTTGATATAAGCGGGACAACCCCAAATCTTAACATGCTTAAGACTTGGTTTTCTTCCATGCCATATCTCATAAGGTGCGGAAGAAACTGATTTTGATGGAATCCTATTCAGAATATACAAAGCTGATTCTAATGCAAATCCCCAAAAGAAGATTGGCATATCAGTATAGCTCATCATACTACGTACCATATCCAATAGGGTACGATTTCTCCTTTCAGATACACCATTCACCGTATGGCGTTCTCGGAGGAGTCACCGAGAAACAATGCCATGCTCTCTCAAGTATTCATCAAATTCAGTACTCAAATATTCACCTCCACGATCTGATCGAAGAGCTTTAATATTCTTTCCTGTTTGATTTTCTACGTCAGATTTAAATTCTTTGAACTTTTCAAAAGATTCGTGTTTGTATTTCATCAAATACAAATACCCAAACCTTGATTTATCATCAGTAAAGGTAATAAAATAATGAATACCCCTTCTAGCCATTTCTTTAAATGGACCACATACATCACTATGTATTAGCTCCAAAATATTTTCAGCTCTTAGCCCTTGTCCAACAAAGGGTGATCTAGTCATTTTACCCTGAAGGCAAGATTCACAAGTTGGAGTAGGCTCAGAGCCCAATGAGGATAGAATCCCCATTTTCTCCAATTTTGCAATCCTATCTTCTGCAATATGACATAATCTTAAGTGCCAAATATATTTTGAACTTGAGTTGGTTTTTACCATGGCATTGCATTCTTTTAGATCACTTGCATTCAATTTATGTTTGTCATTATTATCCAAATAATAAAGACCATCATTCATATAACCCGAACCAACATATTTATTTCCAAAATAAATATTGCAAACATCATCAGTGAACTGGAATTCATAGCCATTTCTAGTCAAACTAGATATAGAAATGATGTTCTTAAAAGCATCAGGTACATATAAAATATTATCTAAACACAAAACATGTCCAAACATGTAAAAAGATTTAGATCCTATGGCTAAAGCTTCAACAGTTGAGCCATTGCCAATCCGGACTCTAATATCTTGAGAACGCAAGTCGCCATCGCTTTGCTAGTTCCTGCATATCATTAGAAATGTGAGAACCGCACCAGATCTAAAACCCAAGTCAGATGAACTATGAGTATCATCGAATCTAAATAACAAGATATGGACATACCTTCCGAAGGTGTATCCTTCTTGTCCTTCGGAAAAGCAAGATACTGGTTGTTCCTTTCTAGTGCCCATCCTTTTGGCGGTGGAAACACTTTCCTTTGCCTCCATCGCCTTTAGTCTTCCTTTTCTGCTTAGCTATTTTCTTGGAAGGACCAGAATCTGAGGTTTCTTTTCTTATTGCCCTTTTCTTGTTGGACTTTCCAGTAAGAAGATGCAACCAAAGCTACCTCTTTCCTTTATTGCACAGCATATTCTTTTGGATAATAACCAACATGTTGAGTAAACCAGCTAAGGTGCATTCTGTTTAGTCATATGGAAATTTGTCACAAAATTCTCAAAAGACTAAGGAAGGGATCAAGGATCAAATCCGTCGTAGTTGGAAATCCATGTTGAAGTCAAGATGTTCCCTCTTGCTCAATCACCGAATCATCTTGTGGACATGATCCCCAAGATTCTCCCTCGACATCCTCATACGGAATAGCTATCTAGATATCTCATACCTAGCATTCTCTTTGTGCTCACCATACAACTCTTGTAGGTGAAGGAGGATCTCACTCGCACTCGGCAGGTTCACATGTAGCTTCTATAACTCATTACTCAAGCAACCAAGCAAGAAACACTTAGCTCTCATATCAAGCTCCTTCCACATTTCCAAAGTATCAAGTTCCTCTTGTGTGGCCTCTGGAGGTAAGGGACCAGGAACATTTGAATCTATAACATATCCTATATGTTCAAGGTTCAGGACAAGCTTTAAATTTCTTAGCCAATCAGACAGATTTGGTCCTGTCAACCTATTGTGATCAAGTATGCTCGCAAGGATATTGGATGGTGGTGGTTGTTTTGTGCTCATTTTTATCAGAAAATTAACTGCAGAAAATAACCAGATTAATTAGTAAATGTATCATGTAATTAACCAAAATGATTATGGTCTTTTAATCAAATTGGGCCTTCCACTAACTTAGCGAATCCTACACTTCCAAAGTAGGAAACGGAAATCCTAGTTGGATGGATTTCTAGTGGGTGATTGAATTCTTATAATTCTATTGATCATCCTCAGGTACATCCATTATTGGAATTACAATAAACTATAAGTGAGCAACTCCTTGCCCATCACATCTCATGTGAGGTTCAATCCTTTACCTAGCCCCTAATGCTCAAAATCTCATTTACATCCATTATTGACTTATCTTGCATTAGTTAAGTTGATCCCATTGAGCGATAATTATGTAAATAATTTTAATGTCCTCAGGTACATCCAATATTGGCCACCAAACCATTTACATATTTACAACATCTCATGCTTAACAATTATTCTTAAGAAAATCTCTTAAATTAATTGCATCTCATGCAACTATTTAAAATTTCTTAAAATAATTGCCCCAATGGGAGGGCCTATGTTATAATTACTTTAATTATAGCATATCTAACTTAATCATTTGTTTGGAAGATTTTATGGTCATTCTAATTACTATTAAGGTCTCACTTTGCACATTATCCATTTATCATGCATATATCATATAATTGCATACATTTCCATACATCTCATGCATTCATGGATAAGCAGTAAATATGGTATGATCATGGACTTTCTAAGGGATTCAATTCTGAGCCACCAAGAATTGAATCAGGGCATTCCTAGGTGCATTTCATTCATTCATTTTACAAGAGTTGCTGAAGGAGTACATAATCAACACTTGATCTTGAATTCCTCCCACTGGTCCCACCAATGCTCTTGACCTCCTTGAACTTCTTGCAATCCAATATTACATAGTAATCCTTGGCATACCAAGGCGAATTTACAAGAACTTAAATAAATGAAATTACAACCCAAAAATTATTACAAACTTAATAATGCATGCCCAAAATAAATTAAAATAAATTAATTAATTTACAATCCCAAAGAAACATAAAAGAAATAAATCCAATCACATTGGTCTTTTATAGTCTATGATCATCCATCATGCATATCACTATTTAACAATTAAATAAAACATACATACTTAAATTAAATTGAATATCTCATATTCAACTTAAAAATCCAGATTTGAATATGATTCAAATAAATTTAAAAATTCAGATTTGAATCTCATTCAAACAAATTTAAAAATTCATATTTGAATCACATTCAAACAACTTCAAAAATTCAGATTTGAATGACATTCAAACATTTTTTAAAAAATCAGATTTGAATCACATTCAAACATTTTTTAAAAAATTAGATCTGAATTTTATTCAATCAATTTTAAAAAATCAGATTTAAATATGATTCAAACAACTTTAAAAATTCAGATTTGAATCACATTCAAACAACTTTTAAAATTCAGATTTGAATCACATTCAAACAATTTTTAAAATTCTGATTTGAATCACATTCAAACAATTTAAATGGCAAATATAGTGGCTCTGATACCAATTGAAGGAACGGAAGCGTGAAAAACACAAGTTTATTCCATTGAATTCAAAAATTTTCACCTAGGGTCACATGCATCATGCAAGATTTATTTTTATCTATTTGATTTCAATGATAAACAACATATTAAAACTCTTTTAATATGTTTTTGGATCTGTATTTGCCATTTAAGATTTTAAAATTAATCAGATTAATTTTAGAACCCTAGATTAAATCAAGAATGATTACACTAACCTCTTGATGCCTTTGGCGTGTCTGCGCCTTTGAGATTCGTCTTCAGGACACCAGATGTTGTCCCTCTAGCTTGTCCACACCAAGAACACCTATGGCAGCCCTTGAACAGCTTCTAAAGCCTTTTCTATTCATTAGAAATTTAAGTTCTACCTTTTAAGAGATTAGAGATGTAAACAGGACACTAGAAACAATTTCTAGTGTTCTTAATTCAAGAGATTGATGGCTAATCTCTTTGAATTGATGAGAGATGAAGAAGAATAGAGGGAGGGCTGCAAAATGGCGTGACCAAGGAGTGTGGCTGCTGGTTGTATTTGTAACACCCCTAAGTTCGGTAGTGCGTTCTGCTGCTTCGGTGACCAGCGTTTTCCGGACAGCTATGATGCCTAGAATTACACTTCGATATGAGTGAAAAGACATAAAATAATGAAATACAAGAAAAGAAAATACAAGAAAAACAAAGGAAAAATAATAGCAAAGAAATGTGATCAAGTTAAGCGAGCCGAGAACCCTAGCGATGGGTGACCGCACCGGGAAGTCACGGCGTGGACCGTTGACTAGCCCTGGACTGCGGGGAACCCTAGAAAACATTTTTTGGACTTAAATAGACCCTTATTGAAGAATAAATATCATTAGGAAGATCAAAGAAAAATTAAATAATTAGTACAAAGAAAAGTGAGAAATCGAAAAATAGACAAAACCCGGTGTTACCGAAAAATCGGGAATGCAACCCGAACAGGGGCATTATGGTCAATCGACATCCCGAATTGTCTTTTGACCTAAATGTCCATTAAAAATAAATAATATTACACTTAGAAAATAAAATGAAAAATTAATTTGGTGGTACCTAAAGTAAATAACAAGAATTAAGGGTTAATGTGGAATAAATGAAAGTTAAACTTATAAAATGCTTTTAATTATGTTAGTGGACCACTAAACATTATATTAAGTATTAAAAAACCAGGTTCCTTCCACTATATCTCTGCATTTATCTTCTTCTTCAATTAAAACTTCATTTGGCCGAATGAAAAGTTCTCCAAGCTTCATCCATGGCCGCCCATACACAAGCCCTCATGCACCATTGATCAAGCCATATTTCCATGCAAGTGTCTTCATTAAACTTAGTCTACACATCATAGGCAGCATGTAGGAAGCAAGAAAGAGAAGTTTTAGTGAAGATTAAGCAAGTCCCAACAATAGGTAAGTTTGAGTTTTTGAATATTTCTTTGATAAACTTTGTATACATGTTATGGGTGTTGGATTTGTGAAGAAAATTTTCAAGTTTGAGAAGTTATTGATGTGTTCATTTTGGACAGCCATGGAGTTATGTATTTAATGAAATATTTGTGCATATATTTGATGAGAAATGATGTTGGTTATGGTGATTTAATATCCTAGTAAATTACTTCATATGTATATGGTGATTTTTGCACTTGGATGGAAATTGATGAATTGTAGGACACTTTGGTATTGAGAAACATTTTTCGGCAGCCTTGGGACACTTGGATGAATGTATGAATTCATGAAGATGTTGGCAGAATATTGACATAGAAGGTTGATGGACATGTATATAGATTGATGGTGTAAAGTGTATGTGATGATGAGTAGTGTTTATGTGTATATGTGGTTGTAATTGGACTTTGTAAAATAGAGTTTTAGTTGGTGTGTTAAGGATGTTTGTAATCTGCCAAAGTGATGTTAATGTAAAGTGGAATATGGTTTTGGTAATGAACCAAAACAGAATTGGTAAGGGGAGTGGACATATAGTAATGTAAGTGTGTAATTGATGTATGTTAAGTAAGGTAGTTAAGGGCAGTATGTATTTTAGTTTATAACTTTACATGTGTAACCTCAATTGGTATGAGACCAATTGGGGGTGGAACTAGGCACAAAATGTGCCAACTTTCATTGAGGAAGCATACCAAAATTCTGCTTGCAAGGTGACATGAAAAATGACCAATTCGGATTAAGTGCAATTGAGACCTAAAGATTGATTTTTGAGATACATAATGATTTTTGAGATACAGAATGGCTTTTGAATGGTAAAGAATTGTGATTTCAATCATGGTTTATGTATAATTGATTTTGTTGGAATTACTTAAATGGTTAGTCATGATTTAATAAATTGAATTTTGTGATCAAAGTCATTTATACAAATGATTTACATTATTGGCAATGAATATTTTGAGTTTTGGAATTTGATGAGTATTCAGATTTCCAAATTAATTACTGTAAATTTTGTCAATGTATATTGTACTATGTTTTAAATTATAGTTGTGCACCACTGAGTTCACCACTCAGCGATAGCTTTGTATGCTGTCGCAGGTAAGAAGAGCATAGAGCAGTGATTAAGTTTCTTTGAAGACATATTCAGATCAGCTCCAGGTATATCATAGGTATACCCATGTACATAGGTTTTGATGTATGCATGTAATAATATGTATGTAAATTATTTGAGCAGTTGTAAATTAAAATTGTACATTGAAGTTGTAAAGTGAATTATGAGTTATTTTGACTTGTAAAAATTTGTATTATATTTCTTTTATCTCATCCTTTGAAAATACTGAAAAATTGTTGTGGATTGAGTTGAGAAAAATATTGTGTTGAATTTTGTTGGAGTTGATATTTGGAAAAATATTGAAGTGCTTTTTACAGGTTTTCTGAAGAACTGTTTTATCCAAAATACAGATGGCACTCTGCCAAAATTTTTACAGAAATTCCAAATAAGTCAAATGTGTTAGTTCTATCACTTCAATTCACAAAAGTTTTTAACACCTGTAAATAGTGCTCACCACTGTGAAAGAAGTAAGAAAAGTTTTTAAAATCCCTTGTAGTGTATTTAATGGGTTATCAGTAGACGGAGTTGATAATTCATTAGGTATACTACGGGATCATGTCATGCCTTACAGAGGGTTAGGGTGTGACAGTATTTTATTTTCTCATAACAACATTTAAATAGCTAGGTTAACACATTAAACCCTTGCCACATGTCACCCTTTGATTAGCTCTAGGTTTAAGTGACCCAATCACATTGTGCCAAGTGTCAAACCTATATGTAATCTTGATTTTAATCATCTTACATGATTAAAAAACATTTGGCAAGCTTATGTGTTATGCCATGTGTCACCATCTCATGGTGCCACGTGTCACACTGCAAAATGACCAAAATGTCCCTGTGTCTTAATTTTGAATTCTCAACCCAAAATAATTATTTTTCTTCTTCTAATTAATTTATATCAAATATAAATTAATTAATTAATCTCTATTAATTAATTTCTCATTAATTAAATTCATATTTAAACACTTTAAATATAAATTTAACTTATATTATACATCCAATAATCTAGATTTGGTTTCAAGTCATGCTAGGGACTTTGCAAACTAATTGCAAACCAAACCTATTTAATTAATCAATTAAACTCTTTAATTAATTAATTAAATCATATGTAATTAGGTGATAACTTGTGTATGCGTGTGACTTACTAGGCTCATCACTAAATGGCAATGAGACATGATATCAACTCTTAATATCATCAGAACTCTTTCTTACCATAAATGATTTCTCTAAATCATTTTATGAACCTCATAGACCATGGTTAACACCTAGCATAGCATGCCATGGCCACCCAATTAGTAATAAGGTTTACCTTAAATGAACCTATAATCATATGTTACCATGCACTAAAATCTCTCTGTTACAAAATCCCAACTCAAGCTGGAGTCATGGTTTATGTCAAACTCCATTTGCTATGAATATTATGTTCTCTTTTAATTTCAGTTCTTGATTAAAAGATTTTCTCATCGAAACTCTTTTCAATAAATCTATCTGTCCTGGCCAGGAACTTGAAACATCAAGAACAATTAAATGAACATAGGATTTTATCTCTATTTACTTAGAGGAACAGATTCCATCTTGATCAACACCTACCTCCATATATAACTAGTAGTAGCCCACACATGCCCATATACCCATACATAGTACAAGTATGAAAGCAGTATCAAACTCAAACTACCTATATACAAGATAACTGTGCTATCTCAGGTCTAAAGATTATATGCACTGATATGATTTATGACAAAACATTGACAAGAGTAAACTCCATGTGCTTGTCATAAGTGTCATTGGTTCGGCCTACTTATCATTTATAAGTGCCTCTCATGTTTGTTATATGGCATGAGACTCACCATTCCATCTTATTTATATCTCATATAAATAACTTGGGAACAAACATGAATACAATCTTTCTGGATAAGTCATGTCCTTATTATGAAGTATCCTCGATTGTGAACCTATTTATGATACTTCGTGCTAGAAATATTCTCACTTATATTCTTAACAACATAAGAATAATATTTCTAACAAAATATCAATGGACCTTTTCTATTACACATAAATATATTATGTAAACGGAAAAGTGAAAATGCCTTTTATTAATAAAAATATGTACAAGATACATACTAAATGATATGCTCTAGGGCATACAACTAACACAATGTGCACCATTTAGTACAGAATTTTCAAACCAAATTTAGAACAATTTAATCACCTAACCATAACACTTTTACATGTCCAACTTCACACTATCACAGACATACCCAAACTGCCATAATAACCAACACAATTTAACATTAATATTCTACAATCCAAACATGAAATAATATCCTTATGGTTCACCAAACTAGGCTGCCATTTCATGCATTACATTCCCATAATTTCCAAGCATTCAAATTTCAATACACATTCACATATACTAAGTATACATCACCCAAATAATTTCCTACACAATATAGATTTAATCAATCCTTTAATTCACCATTTACAAGCAAAAATAAACTGTCTTCAAGGTGTTTCCATGGCTGTCAAAAGTACACTTCCCCCTTTACACATCAAACCTCAAAAATTTCTTCGTAAATCAAACACCCATAACATCCTTACAAACTTTAACAAAGCAATAATAAAAAACACAAACTTACCTATTGTTGGAACTTGTTAAATCTTGACTAATCTCCCTTGATTTTGGTATCTACTTCTTCCTTGTGAAGTGGGGATCAAAATTAATGAAGCAACTTTGGTGTTTGGAGGTGGAATGGAGGAGATGATGAAGTTCCTTCAAGTTTCGGCCATGGAGGTTGTGAGGGAGTTCATTTCGGCATGGGTAAGGAGAAAGGTTGAAGATGAAGTTTAGTGGAAGAAATCTGCCCACTTAGTGTATACTTTAATTCCCATAGTGCTCCACTCATGCTAGGATAATAATTTAATAAGTTTTAAGTGATAATTACTCCATTTACACTCCATTTTTGCTATTTACATTAGGTACCACTAAATTAATTTTTCATTTTATTTTCCAAGTGTAATATCATGTGTTTTTAATGGACATTTAGGTCAAAAGACAACTCGGGGTGTCAAATGACCACAATGCCCCTGTTCGGGTTACATTCCTGACTTTTTGGTAATACCGGGTTTTTGTCCGTTTTTCGATTTCTCACTTTTTTTTGTACTAATTAATTAATTTTTCTTTGATATTTCAATGATATTTATACTTCAATAGGGGTCTATTTAAGTCCTAAAAATATTTTCTAGGGTTCCTCATGGTCTAGGGCTAGTCAACGGTCCACTCCGTGACTTCCCAGTGCGGTCACCCATCGCTAGGTTCCCGGCTCGCTTAACTTGGTTACATTTCTTTACTATTATTTATCCTTTGTTTTTCTTGTATTTTCTTTTCTTGTATTTCATTATTTTATGTCTCCTCACTCATATCGAAGTGTAGTTCTAGGCATCCTAGCTGTCCGGACAACACTAGTCACAGGAACAGTAGAACGCACTACCGAACATAGGGGTGTTACATTTCTCCCCCCCTTAAAATAAATTTTGTCTCGAAATTTTACCTAGCATTAGTCTCTGAACAGCTGTGGGTGTTGTCTCCTCATATCCTCTTCACATTCCCAAGTAAGTTCCTGGCCTAAATGATGGTTCCACAGCACTTTAACCAGGTGTATCTGTTTGTTCCTCAGCTGCTTCACCTCATATGCCAGAATTTCTATGGGTTCTTCCTCATATGAGAGGTTTGGATTTACCTCAATCTCTTCAACTGATAGTACATGAAATGGGTCAGATCTATACCTCCATAACATGGACACATGGAATACACTGTGTATCCTTGCTAGCTCTGGAGGTAATGCCAGCTGATATGCCAAAGGAGCCACTCTTTCCAGAACTTTATATGGTCTGATGAAACGAGGACTCAGTTTCCCCTTTCTGCCAAATCTCATAATCCTCTTCCAAGGAGAAACTTTGAGGAATACTCTATCACCCACTGCATTTTCAATATCTCTTCTCTTTAGATCAACATAGGACTTCTGACGGTCTGACGCAGCCTTGAGTCTATCTCTGATCAATCTGATCTTTTCATCTGTCTACTAAACAATTTGTGGCCCAATCATCTTCCTTTCACCTACTTCATCCCAACATAAGGGAATTCTACACTTTTTGCCATACAAAGCTTCATATGGAGGCATCCCAATGCTTTATTGATAGCTGTTGTTATAAGCAAACTCAATCAAAGGCAAGTGTATATCCCAACTACCTTCAAACTCAATCACACAAGCCCGTAGCATATCCTCCAATATCTGAATAACCCTTTCAGACTGGCCATCTGTCTGTGGGTGGAATGCTGTGCTGAAGTTCAATCTAGTTCCTAGGGCTCTCTGAAGACTACCCCAGAATCTAGAAGTGAACCTAGGATCTCTGTCAGACACAATTGATACTGGCACTCCATTCAGTTTTACAATCTCATATATGTACAATCTGGCCAATCTTTCCAGGCTATAGTCCATCCGAACTGGCAAAAAGTGAGCAGACTTGGTCAATCTGTCAACTATAACCCATACTGCATCATGACTATTCTGTGTCCTTGGAAGTCCTGTAACAAAATCCATAGTTATTCGTTCCCATTTCCACTCTGGTACTGACAAAGGATGTAACAAACCAGTTGGAACTTGATGTTCTGCCTTTACTTGCTGACAAGTTAGGCATTTGGAAACAAATTCAGCTATATCTCTCTTCATGCCCATCCACCGAATGCTCTTCAAATTTCTGTACATTTTAGTTCCATCATGGTGCATAGCAAATGGAGACTCATGTTCTTCCTTCATAATTATCTGTCTCAATTCCACATCACTAGGAACACACATTCTCGCTCGATATAGCAATAAACCATCATCTCTCACGTAAAATTCAGGTTTCTTGCCCTGCTAGACTTCTTTCAGTAGCTTCTGATATTTAACATCACTCTGAGCAGCCATTCTGATCTGATTAATCAACACTGGCTGTACATGCCATGCAACTACTGTCTGTCCCTCATCATCAATCTCTAAACTGGCATGCTGTGCTTTCAACTCATATACCGTGGACAAAGGAGAAACTCTGAGACTTGCCATAGTCTTGCGACTTAAGGCATCAGCCACCACATTTGCTTTGCCTGGCTGATAGTCTATTAAGCAATCATAATCTTTAATGAGTTCTAACCATCTCCTCTGCCTCAAATTCAATTCCTTCTGGGTGCCCAAATACTTCAAGCTCTTGTGATCTATGTAAATGTAGCATTTCTCCCCATACAAATAGTGTCTCCAGATCTTGAGCAAAAGCGAGTCGCTAGCTCCAGATCATGTGTTGGGTAGTTGCTCTCATGCGGTTTCAGCTGACGTGATGCATAAGCAATGACATTCCGATCTTGCATCAGTACACAGCCTAACCCATTGTGAGAAGCATCACTATAAACTGTGTATTCTTTAACCGGAGTAGGTAAAGTGAGAACTGGAGCTTCAGTCAAACACCTCTTCAACTCATCAAAACTTTGCTGACATTTATCTGTCCACTGAAATTTTACATCTTTCCGAAGCAGTTTGGTCAGTGGAGAAGATAACATAGAAAACCCTTTCACAAACCGACGGTAATATCCAGCTAAACCCAGAAAACTGTGAATTTCTGTGATATTCCTGGGTGGCTTCCAATTAAGGATAGCTTCTACCTTGCTGGAATCTACCTTGATCCCTTCAGCTGACACAACATGTCCAAAAGGAGATTTCTTTCAGCCAAAATTCACACTTCGATAATTTGGCGTATAGCTGTTTCTCCCTTAAAGTCTGCAGTACAATCCATAGATGTCTGTCATGCTCCTCTGCATTCCTCAAATATATCAAAATGTCATCAATAAACACCACCACAAATTGATCGAGATATGGTCTGAAGATAGTGTTCATTAGATCCATAAAAGCAGCTGGAGCATTTGTTAACCCGAATTGCATTACTAGAAACTCATAGTGGCCATACCAAGTTCTGAAAGCAGTTTTTGGAATACTCTGCTCTTGCACCTTCAACTAATAATAACCAGATCGCAAATCAATTTTGGAGAATACCGCTGCACCCTTCAACTGGTCAAATAGATCATCAATGCGAGGCAACAGATATCTGTTCTTTATTGTCACCTTATTCAACTGCCGGTAGTCAATACATAAGTGAAGAGTGACATCCTTCTTCTTAACAAACAATACTAGCGCTCCCCAAGGTGACACACTAGGGCGGATGAAGCCCTTTTCAAGTAATTCTTGCAACTGTATCTTCAACTCCTTCAACTCTGCTGGTGCCATTCTGTATGGTGTTATGGAGATTGGATCCACACCAGGCATAACATTAATTTCAAACTGCACTTCTCTTTCCGGAGGTAATCCTGGCAATTCATCAGGAAACACATCTGGAAAGTCATATACTGTAGGGATGTCCTTCAATGCTAGACTCCCCACTTGGGTGTCTACCACATGTGCCAAGTATGCTTCACACCCCTTTCTGATCATTTTTCTGGCTAGTGCAGCCGAAATGATGTTTGATAGCAATAACTGCCTCTCCCCATGTGTTACCACATCACTGTACTGAGGGAGACCGAAAGTGACTGTCTTCAGCCTACAGTCAATCATGGCAAGATGCCTAGCTAACCAATCCATGCCCAAGATGATATCATAATCTCTGAAGGGCATTTCAATGAAATCAGATAGAAAAGTGTGTTCTTGGATCACCAAAGGACAATCTCTATACATTTTATTAACCATAACTTCCTGTCCTAGCGGACTTGTTACTAGCACCTCAAAGTCCATTTTTGTACATAGAACAGCAATGCAATCAATGATGCTAGCACTCACATAAGAATGGGTAGAACCTGGATCAAATAACACAAACACATCTTGATTAATAGTTGAGAAGGTACCAGCCACAACATCAGATGTCTCGGCCTCTTCTCTCTGTCCCATTGCATAGACTTTGACTGGAGCACTATCTTGCTCTGAATGTTTCACTGTGCCTTGGCTGCCTACTGGGCTACCTCTACCCCTGCCTCTACCTCATCTAGGTGGTTGTGAACTTCTAGTGACAGGGCTCTGAACTGACCCTTCTGTAGTAGTATGAGGTGGTCCAACTGTACGACTACTGGTGCAGTCCTTGGCAAAGTGTCCTATGCCTCCATAGTTATAACAGGCTCCAATAGCCTTATAGCATATCCCACCATGATTTCTTCCACAGGTTTCACATTGGCGGGGAGGGTAGGAACCTCTGGTACTCTGCTGACCAGATAGGGGAGGCTTTTGTCCTGAATATCTTCCCCTACCAGACTTCTTGCCACCTCTGTCATGTCCCCCATGGTTCTTCCTTTTTCCAGTAGGACCACTGGAACTATGTTCTGTAGTTTTTACCTCTTTCACTATCTTCTCGGATTTTTTTTTTGCAGGAGCAGCTTCAGACTCAATTCTTTCCAACTCTAGGGCTTGAGAAACAAGTTAAGAGAAGTTAGTGTGTTTGAATCCGACCACTTGTAATCTGATACTTGGCTTCAAGCCAGTTTCAAACCTCTTGCATCTCTCCCTGCTGGTAGAAAGTAGACTTACTGCATAATGGCTTAGGCGGAAAAATTCTCTTTCATACTCAGCCACTGATCTGTTCCCCTATTTCAGACTTAGGAACTCTTATAGCTTCTGGTCTACATAAGCATCAGGGACATATTTTTGCCTGAATTCCCTGAGAAAGTCATTCCATGTTAGCACTACAGGTTCTACCAGACTGTGGGGAATGGTTTCCCACCAATCATAAGCATCCCCCTGTAGCAAAGATACTGAGTATTCGAATCTGAGCTCCTCCGTGCAATGCAGTTTCTTGAATACCCTATCCATTCTTTCTAACCACTGTTCTGCTTCTAGAGGATCTACTGTCCCCTTGAACTTTGTAGCCCCATATTTCATCAATTTGTCATACTGCCTAGTAGGAGACTGTGGTTGTACCACTGGTGTCTGTATTGGGACTTGAGTAGGCACATTACTAGCCATTTGTTGGAACATTGCGACCATCTGCCGAGCGACCGAGCAGAAACTACTGCAGATGCTGCGTGGTCTTCTTTGAACCACTGACATTGTGTAGGCCTGGGGCATCCCCTTGCACCTCAGCCTCAATAGATTAATCGACTATGTCACACCCTACCCCTCTGTAAGGCATAACATGATCCCGTAGTATACCTAATGAATTACCAACTTCACCTACTGATAACCCATTAAATACACTACAAGGGATTTTAAACTTTTCTTACTTTTTTTTTTACAGTGGTGAGCACTATTAACAGGTGTTAAATTTTTTTTTTTTTGAACTTAAATGAAAGAGAAAACACATTTGAATTATTAGGAATTTCTGTAAAAATTTTGGCAGAGTGCCTTCTGTATTTTGAATAAAACAGTTCTTTAGAAAACCTGTAAAAGCACTTCAATATAATTCTCAATCTCCACTTCAACAGTTAAACAACACAATAACTTTTTCAACTCAAATCCATAATAATTTTTCAAAGATTGAGATAAAAGAAATATAATACAATTTTTATAAGTCAAAATACTCATAATTTACTTTACAACTACAATGTACAATTTTAATTTACAACTGCTCAAAATCAAGAACAATATATATATACAGTGAATATACATTACAGTACAAAATGCAAAATGTGGTATACTCAATATACCCGATGGTTTCTCGCTGAATGTACTAGCAGTCTAGTCTGCTGTCTTGTCAATCTGTCTACTGCGACAATGATGAAAAAGCTATCACGAGACAATGTCTCAGTGGTGCACAACATTAACCAAATATAACTTTAAATCACAATTCATAAATCATATAAATGATGGATACGTAAAACCATAGTTAAATTCAAGGTAATGAATGTCATAAGGAATTTAACACAATATCACAATAAATCTCAGTAATCAAAACGTAGTTAAATTTAAAAGATAGTGAATGTCAATAAGAATTTAAACTCCATTTCACAAATTATCAAAGCTCATAATAACACAATTTAGTCAAATAATTCACGAACACAGTGTTGCCAATTCATACACAACTTAAGCCATGACACAAAATTTCCCATCAATGCCGCGTTGTACACCACGACAAAGCAATCACAACCCCACTAATCGAAATCAATGAGGAAGGGAGCTAGCTATATAACGAGTACTCATCCGATCACCTTAACTGGTAAACTAGAGAGGGAGAAAAATAAATGATCACGACACCATAAATGGAGAAGGAAAATAAAAGATCACAACCCCATAAATGGAGAAGGAATGATATGTTACTGTCATGCTAAGTGTGAACACAAAATCAATTCCAAACATTTTATTCAAATGATTCGTGAAAATCCAATAAATTTCTAAAGTCATAAATTCATTCACAAAATGGCAACACAATTCATAATTAACTTCAAAATTTCACAAATCATACTAAATCAATTTTTTCCACAGTTTCAAACCATTTACAATGCTTTTTAAGAATAAGTATCCATTCAAACACATTTCCATAATTGAAAACAATAATATACAAACAGTCATAATATATTTCAATTGAAAAATTCGAAAGAAATAACTGTTGTGCACAAACACAATTTAAAATAATAATGTATAATAGTCATAATTCATTTCAATTGAAAAATTCAAAAGAAATAGCCGTTGTGCACAAACCTCTGATAATTGTCTCTTAGCCTTGACTCAGTGTTTCCTTCCCTTTCCCTGAGTCTTTGCTAACTGAGAAACACAATTTGAAGTATTTCAGTACTCATTTAAACTGTCTCTAACTATAATGCTTGATAATTAATTCATTGAATTCTATTATTTGCTTAGTCAACCTAATATGTAGACCCTCGATGCATTCTAGGTAAATTAGGTTTTAATGTTACTAATATGTCACATTCGATAGTCTTTTAGGGTTGGTACATGTTACCAATTTCATTTCCATGTATACTGCGTTTTATTGCAACTTGCTGGATTCCGGGATACTAGTTTAACCTAGCCGGACGACCTAGTTCCCTTGGTTTTCGGCTTTTAGTCTAAACTACAAACTTGTTGATCTATGTCTTATGGAACCCGGGGAAAAATTTCAGGTCATTCTAAGTTATGTAGAACAAGTTATAGTCATTTTACTATTCCTGGTCAAATTGCATCAAAATTGGTCACTTTAGGCCATTTTAGGTTCGGCCAGTTTTTGGACCCGAAGTTGTGCAAGCTGTTTGACTTGCTTATGGTCATTTCTGGGCTTTAGTGTATTCATAATACTTGTAGATATGGGTCTTAACCATTCATGGTCAAAATTTCAGGTCAATTGGACCTGTTTTGAGTGAGTTATGGCCAAAACACTAACTGCTGCCCAAATGGTCAGTTTTTAGGCCTTAATTGCACTAATCCGGATTTGGTCACTTTTCAAGTTACCTTACAAGCAGAATTTTAGCAAGCTTCCTTCATGAAAGTTGGCATATTTTGTGCCTAGTTTCACCTCCAATTGGTCTCATACCAATTGGAGCCACACACTTAAAGTTCTAGGCCAAAATGCATACTGCCCTATTACACTTTCTTTATTACTCATCAAAGCTCACTTTTAGCATTTACCAATTCACACATTCTTACCCAATCTGGTTTGTACCATAACCTAAACATATTTTACCACATATTTTTTTATCATTTTGGTAGCTTACAATCACATTCAACATACACCACAAAGTGCAGAATTTGTCAAATTCAATTACAACAATTTAACTACCTATTCATGCTCATTTACATGTCCAACTTCACACCATCATACATATACCCAAACTGCCATAACTGAAGGAACGGAAGCGTGAAAAACACAAGATTATACCATTGAATTCAAAAATTTTCACCTAGGGTCACAAGCACCATGCAAGATTTATTTTTATCTATTTGATTTCAATGATAAACAACATATTAAAACTCTTTTAATATGTTTTTGGATCTGTATTTGCCATTTAAGATTTTAAAATTAATTAGATTAATTTTAGAACCCTAGATTAAATCAAGAACGATTACACTAACCTCTTGATGTCTTTGCAGCGTGTCTGCGCCTTTGAGATTCGTCTTGAGGACACGGATGTTGTCCCTCTAGCTTGTCCACACCAAGAACACCTATGGCAGCCCTTGAACAGCTTCTAAAGCCTTTTCTATTAATTAGAAATTCAAGTTCTGCCTTTTAAGATATTAGAGATGTAAAGGACACTAGAAACAATTTCTAGTGTTCTTAATTCAAGAGATTGATGGCTAATCTCTTTGAATTGATGAGAGATGAAGAGAAATAGCTGGAGAGGCTCAAAGTGGCGTGACAATTGAGAGGAGAGGCTGCTGGTTATGTTTTCTTTTCATAACCACACTTAAATAGCTAGGTTAACACATTAAACCCTAGCCACATGTCACCTTTTGATTAGCTCTAGGTTTAAGTGACCCAATCACATTGTGCCAAGTGTCAAACCTATATTTAATCTTGATTTTAATCATCTTACATGATTAAAAACATTTGGCAAGCTTATGTGTTATGCCATGTGTCACCATCTCATGGTGCCACGTGTCACACCGTGAAATGACCAAAATGCCCTCGTGTCTTAATTTTGAGTTCTTAACCCAAAATAATTATTTTCTTCTTCTAATTAATTTATATCAAATATAAATTAATTAATTAATCTCTATTAATTAATTTCTCATCAATTAAATTCATATTTAAACACTTTAAATATAAATTTAATTTATACTACACATCCAATAATCTAGATTTGGTTTCAAGTCATGCTAGGGACTTTGCAATTTTATTGCAAACCAAATCTATTTAATTAATCAATTAAACTCTTTAATTAATTAATTAAATCATATTTAAATAGGTGATAACTTGTGTATGTGTGTGACTTACTAGGCTCATCACTAATTGGCAATGAGACATGATATCAACTCTTAATATCATCAGAACTCTTTCTTACCATAAATGATTTCTCTAAATCATTTTATGAACCTCATAGACCATGGTTAACACCTAGCATAGCATGCCATGGCCACCCAATTAGTAATAAGGTTTACCTTAAATGAACCTATAATCATATGTTACCATGCACTAGAATCTCTCATTACAAAATCCCAACTCAAGTGAGTCATGGTTTATGTCAAACTCCATTTGCTATGAATATTATGTTCTCTTTTAATTCCAGTTCTTGATTAAAAGATTTTTCTCATCAGAAACTCTTTTCTGAATAAATCTATCTGTCCTGGCCAGGAACTTGAAACATCAAAAACAATTAAATGAACATAGGATTTTAACTCTATTTACTTAGAGGAACAGATTCCTTCTTGATCAACACCTACCTCCATATATAACTAGCAGGAGCCAACGCATGCCCATATACCCATACATAGTACAAGTATGAAAGCAGTATCAAACTCAAACTACCTATATACAAGATAACTGTGCTATCTCAGGTATAAAGATTATATGGACTGTTATGATTTATGACTAAACATTGACAAGAGTAAACTCCATGTGCTTGTCATAAGTATCACTTGTTAGGCCTACTTATCATTTATAAGTGCCTATCAAGTTTGTTATATGGCATGAGACTCACCATTCCATCTTATTTATATCTCATATAAATAACTTGGGAACAAACATGAATACAATCTTTCTGGATAAGTCATGTCCTTATTATGAAGTATCCTCGATTGTGAACCTATTTATGATACTTTGTGCTAGAAATATTGTCACTCATATTCTTAACAACTTAAGAATAATATTTCTAACAAAATATCAATGGACCTTTTCTATTACACATAAATATATTATGTAAACGGAAAAGTAGAAATGCCTTTTATTATTAAAATATGTACAAGATACATACTAAATGATATGCTCTAGGGCATACTACTAACAATCTCCCACTAGCACTAGAGCCATTCATTACAATACCTTAGACCTATCTTCTCAAGATGTCGGTCTAATCGAACTTGTGACAAAAGCTTAGTGAATGGATCATTTGAATTTTTAGTCGATGTTATTTTTCTGCATGGCTATATCGCCTTGCCCAACTATATCTCTGATAATGTGGTAGTGCCTTTCTATGTGTTTGGATTTTGGGTGAGACCTTGGTTCCTTAGCCTGTATGACTGCTCCATTGTTGTCACAGTGTAATGGAACTGCTGACTCAATGGAAGGAACTACTGTAAGTTCTGTCACGAACTTCTTTATCCAAAGCGACTTCCTTTGCAAAGATCTCGATGCAAAGAATATACTCGACCTCGAGTGGAATCGATGCGTGCTCGCTTGGAACTCTTCCAACCGATCGCACCTCCATTACAAATGAACACATATCTAGAGGTAGACTTTCTATCATCGATATCCGATTGGAAATCGAATCGTATAACCATCCAATTGCAAGTCTCCACCTCCATAAATCAAGAATAAATCCTTAGTTCTTCTTAAGTACTTAAGAATATTCTTGTGACTATCCATGTTCCAAACTGGATTGGATTGATACCGCTAGTCAAACTAACAACATATGCGATATCAGGCCTAGTACACAACATTGCATACATTAAACTTCCAATAGCCAAGCATATGGAATCCCGGCCATCTTATCTCTTTCTTGGTGTCTTTGGAGACATCTCTTTAGAAAGATGGATACCATGTCTCACGTAACAATCCTCTCTTGGAATCAAGCATGTTAAACCTCTTTAACACCTTTTCCAAGTATAGACTTTGGGATAAACCAATTATTCTTTCGCTCTATCTCTATAGATGCGAATCCCAAGAATATAGGTTGCCTCCCTAAGTCTTTCATGGAGAATGTATTTGACAACCATACCTTTATAGTTGTCAACATACCGTATCATTACCCATCAACGATGTCATCCACATATAAGACAAGGAAAGTGATAGCTGTCACTAACCTTCTTATATACACATGGCTCATCCTCATTTTTATAAAACCAAAAGATTTAATGGCTTCATCAAAGCGGATGTTCCAACTCCTCGAAGCTTGTTTCAACCCATAAATGGATCGCTTTAGCTTGCATACCTTGGAACCATCTTGGGATTCAAATCCCTTAGGTTGTTCCATGAAAATGTTTTCTTCAATGTATCCATTGAGAAAAGCATTTTGACATCCATCCGCCAAATCTCATAATCATAGTATGCACTATTGCTAATAAAATCCTAATTGATTTAAGCATGGCAACAAAGCAGAAAGTCTCCTCATAGTCTATTCCTTGCCTTTGGCGAAACCCTTTCGCTACTAGCCTTGCCTTATAGGTCTCTACCTTTCCATCAAAACCAATTTTCTTCTTGAAAACCCATTTGTTCCCTATAGGTACAATACCTTGGTGGGTCAACAAGATCCCAAACTTGATTCTTATACATGGAATCAATCTCGGATTTCATAGCATCAATCCATTTTGAAGAGTCTATATCCGATATAGCTTCTTCATAGGTAAGTGGATCATCTCCATGATCTACTTCTTCATGAGTAGACAACTCTTGTTCTTCTTCATGAAGAAAACCATATCTCACCGGTGGGTGAGATACCGGTTGTTCTACGAGGAACAGTGTAGATGTTTCATCAATGGGTATAGGTTGACTAGATGGATCTATATCCATCGATGCTGGTTGGTCGAATTCTCCAATTCTAACTCTATTTGCCTTCCTTTGCCTCCTTCTTGAACAAACTGTTGTTCAAGAAATGTGGCATCTCTACTTATCACAACCTTTTGTGAAGTAGGCAAATAAAAATAATATCCAAAACTATCTTTTGGATATCCAACAAATTGACCTCTTTACGATCGGTCTCCAATTTATCGGTGTTCGGGTTTTGATATAAGTCGGACAACCCCAAATCTTAACATGCTTAAGACTTGGTTTTCTTCCATGCCATATCTCATAAGGTGTGGAAGAAACTGATTTTGATGGAATCCTATTCGAATATATAAAGTGATTCTAATGCAAATCCCCAAAGGAGATTGGCATATCAAGATAGCTCATCATACTACGCACCAGATCCAATAGGGTACGATTTCTCTTTTCAGATACACCATTCAGCTGTGGCGTTCCTAGAAAAGTCAGCTGGGAAACAATGCCATGCTCTCTCAAGTATTCATCAAATTCAGTACTCAAGTATTCACCTCCACGATATGATCGAAGAGCTTTACTACTTTTTCCTGTTTGATTTTCTACTTGATTTAAATTCCTTAAACTTTTCAAAGGATTCATGTTTGTATTTCATCAAATACAAATACCCAAACCTTGATTTATCATCAAGAAAGGTAATAAAATAATGAAAGCCCTCTAACCATTTCTTTAAACGGACCACATACATCACTATGTATTAGTTCCAAAATATTTTCACTCTTAGCCCTTGTCCAACAAAGGGTGATCTAGTCATTTTGCCTTGAAGGCAAGATTCACAAGTTGGAGTAGGCTCAGAGCCCAATGAGGATAGAATCCCCATTTTCTCCAATTTTGCAATCCTATCTTCGCAACATGACATAACCTTAAGTGCCAAATATATTTTGAACTTGAGTTGGTTTTCACCATGGCATTGCATTCATTTAGATTACTATACTCCGGCGGTGGAAACACTTTCTTCGACAATGGAAACACTTTCTGTTGGCAATGGAAACACTTTCCTGTTGGCAGTGGAGACACTTTCCTTTGCCTTTATCAGCTTTAATCTTCCTTTTCTGTTTAGCTATTTTCTTGGAAGGACCAGGAATCTGAGATTTCTTTTTCTTATTGCGCTTCTTCTTATTGGACTTTCCAGTAGAAGAAGATGCAATCAAAGCTACCTCTTTTCCTTTATTGCCCGACATATTCTTTTGGGCAATAACCAGCATGTTGAGTAATTCAGCTAAGGTGCATTCCTGTTTAGTCATATGGAAATTTGTCACAAAATTCCCAAAAGACTCGTGGAAGGTGAAGGATCAAATCCGTTTGTAGTTGGAAATCCATGTTGAAGTCAAGATGTTCCAACCGCTCAATCACCGAATCATCTTGTGGACATGATCCCCAACATTACGTCCCTCGGACATCCTCATACGGAATAACTGTTTAGATATCTCATACCTAGCATTCCTGCTGTGCTCACCATACAACTCTTGTAGGTGAAGGAGGATCTCACTCGCACTCTGCATGTTCTCATGTTGCTTCTGTAACTCATTACTCATAGAAGCAAGCATGTAACACTTAGCTCTCATATCATGCTCCTTCCACTTGTCCAAAGTTTCATGTTCCTCTTGTGTGGCCTCTGGAGGTAAGGGACCAGGAACATTTGAATCTAGAACATATCCTATATGTTCAAGGTTCAGGACAAGTTTCAAATTTCTTAGCCAATCGCATGATTAGGTCCTGTCAACCTGTTGTGATCAAGTATGCTTGCAAGGATATTGGATGGTGGTGGTTGTTTTGTGCTCATTTTTATCAGAAAATTAACTGCAGAAAATAACCAGATTAATTAGTAAATGTATCATGTAATTAACCAAAATGATTATGGTCTTTTAATCAAATTGGTCCTCCCACTAACTTAGCGAATCCTACACTTCCAAAGTAGAAAACGGAAATCCTAGTTGGATGGATTTCTAGTGGGTGATTGAATTCTTATAATTCTATTGATCATCCTCAGGTACATCCATTATTGGAATTACAATAAACTATAAGTGAGCAACTCCTTGCCCATCACATCTCATGTGAGGTTCAATCCTTTACCTAGCCCCTAATGCTCAAAATCTCAGGTACATCCATTATTGACTTATCTTGCATTAGTTAAGTTGATCCCATTGAGCCAGTAATTATGCAAATAATTTTAATGTCCTCAGGTACATCCAATATTGGCCACCAAACCATTTACATATTTACAACATCTCATGCTTAACAATTATTCTTAAGAAAATCTCTTAAATTAATTGTATCTCATGCAACTATTTAAAATTTCTTAAAATAATTGCCCCAATGGAGGGCTTATGTTATAATTACTTTAATTATAGCATTTCCAACTTAATCATTTGTTTGGAAGATTTTATAGCCATCCTAATTACTATTAAGGTCTCACTTTGCACATTATCCATTTAGCATGCATATATCATATAATTGCATACATTCCCATACATCTCATGCATTCATGGATAAGCAGCAAATATGGTATGATCATGGACTTTCTAAGGGATTCAATTCTGAGCCACCAAGAATTGAATCGGGCATTCCTAGGTGCATTTCATTCATTCATTTTACAAGAGTTGCTGAAGGAGTACATAATCAACACTTGATATTGAATTCTCCCAGGTCCCACCAATGCTCTTGACCTCCTTGAACTTCTTGCAATCCAATATTACATAGTAATCCTTGGCATACCAAGGCGAATTTACAAGAACTTAAATAAATGAAATTACAACCCAAAATATTACAAACTTAATAATATATGCCCAAAATAAATTAAAATAAATTAATTAATTTACAATCCCAAAGAAACATAAAAGAAATAAATCCAATCACATTGGTCTTTTATAGTCCATGATCATCCATCATGCATATCACTATTTAACAATTAAATAAAACATATATTCTTAAATTAAAATTGAATATCTAATATTCAACTTAAAAAACCAGATTTGAATATGATTCAAATAAATTAAAAAATAAAAATTTGAATATAATTCAAACAACTTCAAAAATACATATTTGAATCACATTCAAACATTTTTAAAAATCAGATTTGAATCACATTCAAATATTTCTTAAAAATCAGATCTGAATTTTATTGAATCAATTTTAAAAATCAGATTTAAATATGATTCAAACAACTTTAAAAATTCAGATTTGAATCACATTCAAACAACTTTTAAATTTCAGATTTGAAGCACATTCAAACAATTTTTAAAATTCTAATTTGAATCATAATTTAATTGTGTGATTAAAACAACTAATTAAACACTTTAATTAGTCAAAGAATAGGCCTTAGATCATACAACAATTGCAGAATTAAAAGCCAAACCTTGAACCACCCAAGGAACCATTGTTGCCGCCACCAATGGTGGCATCACCAAGTGTGACGCCACATCTCATGATCCAACCAGTAATGAATCTCTTGATCTCATGATCAAACACACAATTAAATTATATAATCAACAATCTAAATGGCAAATATAGTGGCTCTGATACCACTTGAAGGAACAGGCGTGAAAAACACAAGATTATACCATTGAATTCAAAAATTTTCTCCTAGGGTCACAAGCACCATGCAAGATTTATTTTTATCTATTTGATTTCAATGATAAACAACATATTAAAACACTTTTAATATGTTTTTGGATATGTATTTTACATTTAATATTTTAAAATTAATTAGATTATTTTTAGAAAACTAGATTAAATCAAGAACTATTACACTAAAATCTTGATGTCTTTGCCGTGTCTGCCTTTGAGATTCGTCTTCAGACACAGATGTTGTCCCTCTAGCTTGTCCACACCAAGAACACCTATGGCAGCCCTTGAACAGCTTCTAAAGCCTTTTCTATTAATTAGAAATTCAAGTTCTGCCTTTTAAGATATTAGAGATGTAAACAGGACACTAGAAACAATTTCTAGTGTTCTTAATTCAAGAGATTGATGGCTAATATCTTTGAATTGATGAGAGATTAAGAGAAATATCTGGAGAATCAAAGTGGCGTGACAATTGAGAGTAGATGCTGCTGGTTATGTTTTATTTTCATAACCACACTTAAATAGCTATGTTAACACATTAAACCCTAGCCAAATGTCACCTTTTGATTATCTCTAGTCTTAAGTGACCCAATCAAATTGTTCCAAGTGTAAAACCTATATTTAATCTTGATTTTAATCATCTTACATGATTAAAAACATTTGGCAAGCTTATGTGTTATGCCATGTGTCACCATCTCATGGTGCCACGTGTCACTTACCGTGAAATGACCAAAATGCCCTGTGTCTTAATTTTGAGTTCTTAACCCAAAATAATTATTTTCTTCTTCTAATTAATTTATATCAAATATAAATTAATTAATTAATCTCTATTAATTAATTTCTCATCAATTAAATTCATATTTAAACACTTTAAATATAAATTTAATTTATACAACTACTCCAATAATCTAGATGTGTTTACAAGTCATGCTAGGGACTTTGCAATTTTATTGCAAACCAAATCTATTTAATTAATCAATTAAACTCTTTAATTAATTAATTAAATCATATTTAAATAGGTGATAACTTGTGTATGTGTGTGACTTACTAGGCTCATCACTAATTGGCAATGAGACATGATATCAACTCTTAATATCATCGAACTCTTTCTTACCATAAATGATTTCTCTAAATCATTTTATGAACCTCATAGACCATGGTTAACACCTAGCATAGCATGCCATGGCCACCCAATTAGTAATAAGGTTTACCTTAAATGAACCTATAATCATATGTTACCATGCACTAGAATCTCTCTGTTACAAAATCCCAACTCAAGCTGGAGTCATGGTTTATGTCAAACTCCATTTGCTATGAATATTATGTTCTCTTTTAATTCCAGTTCTTGATTAAAAAGATTTTTCTCATCGTAAACTCTTTCGAATAAATCTATCTGTCCTGGCCAGGAACTTGAAACATCAAAAACAATTAAATGAACATAGGATTTTAACTCTATTTACTTAGAGGAACAGATTCCTTCTTGATCAACACCTACCTCCATATATAACTAGCAGGAGCCAACGCATGCCCATATACCCATACATAGTACAAGTATGAAAGCAGTATCAAACTCAAACTACCTATATACAAGATAATCGTGCTATCTCAGGTCTAAAGATTATATGCATCGATATGATTTATGACAAAACATTGACAAGAGTAAACTCCATGTGCTTGTCATAAGTGTCACAGGTTCTGCCTACTTATCATTTATAAGTGCCTATCAACTTTGTTATATGGCATGAGACACACCATTCCATCTTATTTATATCTCATACAAATAACTTGGTAACAAACATGAATACAATCTTTCTGGATAAGTCATATCCTTATTATGAAGTATCCTCGATTGTGAACCTATTTATGATACTTTGTGCTAGAAATATTGTCACTCATATTCTTAATAACTTAGGAATAATATTTCTAACAAAATATCAACGGACCTTTTCTATTACACATAAATATATTATGTAAACGGAAAAGTAGAAATGCCTTTTATTAATAAAATATGTACAAGATACATACTAAATGATATGCTCTAGGCATACTACTAACAATCTCCCACTAGCACTAGAGCCATTCATTACAATACCTTAGACCTATCTTCTCAAGATGTCGGTCTAATCAACTTGTGACAAAAGCTTAGTGAATGGATCACCTGAATTTTTAGTCGATGTTATTTTTCTCGCATGGCTATATCGCCTTGCCCAACTATATCTCCGATAATGTGGTAGTGCCTTTCTATGTGTTTGGATTTTGGGTGAGACCTTGGTTCCTTAGCTCAGATGGATCGCTCCATTGTTGTCACAGTGTAATGGAACCGCCGACTCAATGGAAGGAACTACTGTAAGTTCTCGCACGAACTTCTTTATCCAAAACCTTCCTTTGCAAAGATCTCGATGCAAAGAATATACTCAAATTTCAGAGTGGAATCTGCAATCGTGCTCGCTTGGAACTCTTCCAACCGATCGCACCTCCATTACAAATGAACACATATCTAGAGGTAGACTTTCTATCATCGATATCTGATTGGAAATCAGAATCAGGATAACCATCCAATTGCAAGTCTCCACCTCCATAAATCAAGAATAAATCCTTAGTTCTTCTTAAGTACTTAAGAATATTCTTGACACTATCCAAAGGTTCCAAACTGATTGGATTGATACCGCTAGTCAAACTAACAAAGATATGCGATATCCGGCCTAGTACACAACATTGCACACATTAAACTTCCAATAGCCGAAGCATATGGAATCCTGGCCATCTTATCTCTTTCTTCAGGTGTCTTTGGAGACATCTCTTTAGAAAGATGGATACCATGTCTCACTGGTAACAATACTCTCTTGGAATCAAGCATGTTAAACCTCTTTAACACCTTTTCCTAGTATAGACTTTGGGATAAACCAATTATTCTTTTCGCTTTATCTCTATAGATGCTAATCCCAAGAATATAGGTTGCCTCCCCTAAGTCTTTCATGGAGAATGTATTTGACAACCATACCTTTATAGTTGTCAACATACCGTATCATTACCCATCAACAAGATGTCATCCACATATAAGACAAGGAAAGTGATAGCACCGTCACTAACCTTCTTATATACACATGGCTCATCCTCATTTTTTATAAAACCAAAAGATTTAATGGCTTCATCAAAACGGATGTTCCAACTCCTCAAGCTTGTTTCAACCCATAAATGGATCGCTTAGCTTGCATACCTTGGAACCATCTTGGGATTCAAATCCCTTAGGTTGTTCCATGAAAATGTTTTCTTCAATGTATCCATTGAGAAAAGTCGCTTTGACATCCATCCGCCAAATCTCATAATCATAGTATGCACTATTGCTAATAAAATCCTAATTGATTTAAGCATGGCAACAAAGCAGAAAGTCTCCTCATAGTCTATTCCTTGCCTTTGGCGAAACCCTTTCGCTACTAGCCTTGCCTTATAGGTCTCTACCTTTCCATCAAAACCAATTTTCTTCTTGAAAACCCATTTGTTCCCTATAGGTACAATACCTTCTGTGGGTCAACAAGATCCCAAACTTGATTCTTATACATGGAATCAATCTCGATTTCATAGCATCAATCCATTTTGAAGAGTCTATATCCGATATAGCTTCTTCATAGGTAAGTGGATCATCTCCATGATCTACTTCTTCATGAGTAGACAACTCTTGTTCTTCTTCATGAAGAAAACCATATCTCACCGTGGGTGAGATACCCCGGTTGTTCTACGAGGAACAAATTGTAGATGTTTCATCAATGGGTATAGGTTGACTAGATGGATCTATATCCATCCGATCTCGTTGGTTGGTCAATTCTCCAATTCTAACTCTATTTGCCTTCCTTTGCCTCCTTCTTGAACAAACCGTTGTTCAAGAAATGTGGCATCTCTACTTATCACAACCTTTTGTGAAGTAGGCAAATAAAAATAATATCCAAAACTATCTTTTGGATATCCAACAAATTGACCTCTTCTCGATCCGGTCTCCAATTTATCGTTGTTCGTGTTTTTGATATAAGTCGACAACCCCAAATCTTAACATGCTTAAGACTTGGTTTTCCATGCCATATCTCATAAGGTGTGGAAGAAACTGATTTTGATGGAATCCTATTCGAATATATAAAGTCGATTCTAATGCAAATCCTCAAAAGGAGATTGGCATATCAAGATAGCTCATCATACTAATGCATCATATCCAATAAGGTACGATTTCTCCTTCAGATACACCATTCACCGTGGCGTATGCCTAGAAGAGTCACCGAGAAACAATGCCATGCTCTCTCAAGTATTCATCAAATTCAAGACTCAAATATTCACCTCCACGATCCGATCAAGAGCTTTAATATTTTTTCCTGCTTGATTTTCTACTTGATTTAAATTCCTTAAACTTTTCAAAGGATTCATGTTTGTATTTCATCAAATACAAATACCCAAACCTTGATTTATCATCAAGAAAGGTAATAAAATAATGAAAGCCCTCTAACCATTTCTTTAAACGGACCACATACATCACTATGTATTAGTTCCAAAATATTTTCACTCTTAGCCCTTGTCCAACAAAGGGTGATCTAGTCATTTTGCCTTGAAGGCAAGATTCACAAGTTGAGTAGGCTCAGAGCCCAATGAGGATAGAATCCCCATTTTCTCCAATTTTGCAATCCTATCTTCTCGCAACATGACATAACCTTAAGTGCCAAATATATTTTGAACTTGAGTTGGTTTTCACCATGGCATTGCATTCATTTAGATTACTATACTCGCCGGTGGAAACACTTTCATCGACAATGGAAACACTTTCTCGTTGGCAATGGAAACACTTTCCTGGCAAGTGGAGACACTTTCCTTTGCCTTTATCGCCTTTAATCTTCCTTTTCTGCTTAGCTATTTTCTTGGAAGGACCAGAATCGAGATTTCTTTTTCTTATTGCGCTTCTTCTTATTGGACTTTCCAAAGAAGAAGATGCAATCAAAGCTACCTCTTTTCCTTTATTGCCCGACATATTCTTTTGGGCAATAACCAAAGATGTTGAGTAATTCAGCTAAGGTGCATTCCTGTTTAGTCATATGGAAATTTGTCACAAAATTCCCAAAAGACTCGTGAAGGGATCAAGGATCAAATCCGCTTGTAGTTGGAAATCCATGTTGAAGTCAAGATGTTCCAATCGCTCAATCACCGAATCATCTTGTGGACATGATCCCCAACATTCTGCCCCTCGACATCCTCATACTAATAACGCTTAGATATCTCATACCTAGCATTCCCGCTGTGCTCACCATACAACTCTTGTAGGTGAAGGAGGATCTCACTCGCACTGCATGTTCTCATGTTGCTTCAGAACTCATTACTCATAGAAGCAAGCATGTAACACTTAGCTCTCATATCATGCTCCTTCCACTTGTCCAAAGTTTCATGTTCCTCTTGTGGCCTCCGGAGGTAAGGGACCAGAACATTTGAATCTAGAACATATCCTATATGTTCAAGGTTCAAGACAAGTTTCAAATTTCTTAGCCAATCGCATGATTAGGTCCTGTCACAACTGTTGTGATCAAGTATGCTTGCAAGGATATTGGATGGTGGTGGTTGTTTTGTGCTCATTTTTATCGTAAAATTAATTGCGTAAAATAACCAGATTAATTAGTAAATGTATCATGTAATTAACCAAAATGATTATGGTCTTTTAATCAAATTGGTCCTCCCACTAACTTATAATCCTACACTTCCAAAGTAGAAAACTAAATCCTAGTTGGATGGATTTCTAGTGGTGATTGAATTCTTATAATTCTATTGATCATCCTCGTACATCCATTATTGGAATTACAATAAAGTATAAGTGAGCAACTCCTTGCCCATCACATCTCATGTGAGGTTCAACTTTTACCTAGCCCCTAATGCTCAAAATCTCAGTACATCCATTATTGACTTATCTTGCATTAGTTAAGTTGATCCCATTGAGCCAAGAATTATGCAAATAATTTTAATGTCCTCAGGTACATCCAATATTGGCCACCAAACCATTTACATATTTACAACATCTCATGCTTAACAATTATTCTTAAGAAAATCTCTTAAATTAATTGTATCTCATGCAACTATTTAAAATTTCTTAAAATAATTGCCCCAATGGAGGGCTTATGTTATAATTACTTTAATTATAGCATTTCCAACTTAATCACTTGTTTGGAAGATTTTATAGCCATCCTAATTACTATTAAGGTCTCACTTTGCACATTATCCATTTAGCATGCATATATCATATAATTGCATACATTCTCATACATCTCATGCATTCATGGATAAGCAAAGAATATGGTATGATCATGGACTTTCTAAGGGATTCAATTCGAGCCACCAAGAATTGAATCGGGCATTCCTAGGTGCATTTCATTCATTCATTTTACAAGAGTTGCTGAAGGAGTACATAATCAACACTTGATATTGAATTCCTCCCACTGGTCCCACCAATACTCTTGACCTCCTTGAACTTCTTGCAATCCAATATTACATAGTAATCCTTGGCATACCAAGGCGAATTTACAAGAACTTAAATAAATGAAATTACAACCCAAAAATATTACAAACTTAATAATATATGCCCAAAATAAATTAAAATAAATTAATTAATTTACAATCCCAAAGAAACATAAAAGAAATAAATCTAATCACATTGGTCTTTTATAGTCCATGATCATCCATCATGCATATCACTATTTAACAATTAAATAAAACATATATTCTTAAATTAAATTGAATATCTCATATTCAACTTAAAAATCCAGATTTGAATATGATTCAAATAAATTTAAAAATTCAGATTTGAATCTCATTCAAACAACTTCAAAAATTCAGATTTGAATCACATTCAAACATTTTTTAAAAAATCAGATTTGAATCACATTCAAATATTTCTTAAAAAATCAGATCTGAATTTTATTGAATCAATTTTAAAAAATCAGATTTAAATATGATTCAAACAACTTTAATAATTCAGATTTGAATCACATTCAAACAACTTTTAAAATTCAGATTTGAATCACATTCAAACAATTTTTAAAATTCTAATTTGAATCATAATTTAATTGTGTGATTAAAACAACTAATTAAACACTTTAATTAGTCAAAGAATAGGCCTTAGATCATACAACAATTGCAGAATTAAAAGCCAAACCTTGAACCACCCAAGGAACCATTGTTGCCGCCACCAATGGTGGCTTCACCATGTGTGACGCCACATCTCATGATCCAACCAGCAATGAATCTCTTGATCTCATGATCAAACACACAATTAAATTATATAATCAACAATCTAAATGGCAAATATAGTGGCTCTGATACCAATTGAAGGAACGGAAGCGTGAAAAACACAAGATTATACCATTGAATTCAAAAATTTTCACCTAGGGTCACAAGCACCATGCAAGATTTATTTTTATCTATTTGATTTCAATGATAAACAACATATTAAAACTCTTTTAATATGTTTTTGGATCTGTATTTGCTATTTAAGATTTTAAAATTAATTAGATTAATTTTAGAACCCTAGATTAAATCAAGAACGATTACACTAACCTCTTAATGCGCCGCAATGTCCGCGCTTTGAGATTCGTCTTCGTGACACCAGATGTTGTCCTCTAGCTTGTCCACACCAAGAACACCTATGGCAGCCCTTGAACAGCTTCTAAAGCCTTTTCTATTAATTAGAAATTCAAGTTCTGCCTTTTAAGATATTAGAGATAAACAGACACTAGAAACAATTTCTAGTGTTCTTAATTCAAGAGATTGATGGCTAATCTCTTTGAATTGATGAGAGATGAAGAGAAATAGCTGGAGAGGCTCAAAGTGGCGTGACAATTGAGAGGAGAGGCTGCTGGTTATGTTTTCTTTTCATAACCACACTTAAATAGCTAGGTTAACACATTAAACCCTAGCCACATGTCACCTTTTGATTAGCTCTAGGTTTAAGTGACCCAATCACATTGTGCCAAGTGTCAAACCTATATTTAATCTTGATTTTAATCATCTTACATGATTAAAAACATTTGGCAAGCTTATGTGTTATGCCATGTGTCACCATCTCATGGTGCCACGTGTCACACCGTGAAATGACCAAAATGCCCTCGTGTCTTAATTTTGAGTTCTTAACCCAAAATAATTATTTTCTTCTTCTAATTAATTTATATCAAATATAAATTAATTAATTAATCTCTATTAATTAATTTTCATCAATTAAATTCATATTTAAACACTTTAAATATAAATTTAATTTATACTACACATCCAATAATCTAGATTTGGTTTCAAGTCATGCTAGGACTTTGCAATTTTATTGCAAACCAAATCTATTTAATTAATCAATTAAACTCTTTAATTAATTAATTAAATCATATTTAAATAGGTGATAACTTGTGTATGTGTGTGACTTACTAGGCTCATCACTAATTGGCAATGAGACATGATATCAACTCTTAATATCATCAGAACTCTTTCTTACCATAAATGATTTCTCTAAATCATTTTATGAACCTCATAGACCATGGTTAACACCTAGCATAGCATGCCATGGCCACCCAATTAGTAATAAGGTTTACCTTAAATGAACCTATAATCATATGTTACCATGCACTAGAATCTCTCACATAAAATCCCAACTCAAGCCGAGTCATGGTTTATGTCAAACTCCATTTGCTATGAATATTATGTTCTTTTAATTCCAGTTCTTGATTAAAAGATTTTTCTCATCGTAAACTCTTTTCTCAATAAATCTATCCGTCTGCCAGAACTTGAAACATCAAAAACAATTAAATGAACATAGGATTTTAACTCTATTTACTTAGAGGAACAGATTCCTTCTTGATCAACACCTACCTCCATATATAACTAGCAGGAGCCAACGCATGCCCATATACCCATACATAGTACAAGTATGAAAGCAGTATCAAACTCAAACTACCTATATACAAGATAACTGTATATCTCAGTGTCTAAAGATTATATGCATCGATATGATTTATGACAAAACATTGACAAGAGTAAACTCCATGTGCTTGTCATAAGTGTCACCGGTTCGCCTACTTATCATTTATAAGTGCCTATCAAGTTTGTTATATGGCATGAGACTCACCATTCCATCTTATTTATATCTCATATAAATAACTTGGGAACAAACATGAATACAATCTTTCTGGATAAGTCATGTCCTTATTATGAAGTATCCTCGATTGTGAACCTATTTATGATACTTTGTGCTAGAAATATTGTCACTCATATTCTTAACAACTTAAGAATAATATTTCTAACAAAATATCAATGGACCTTTTCTATTACACATAAATAGATTATGTAAACGGAAAAGTAGAAATGCCTTTTATTATTAAAATATGTACAAGATACATACTAAATGATATGCTCTAGGGCATACTACTAACAATAACAACTAACACAATTCAACATTAATATTCCATAAACCAAACATGAAATAACATCCTTATGGTTCACCAAACCAGGCTGCAAATTCATGCATTACATTCCATTAATTTCCAAGTTTCAAATTTCAAGTACACTTTCACATACACTAAGTATACATCACCCAATTTATTCGTACACATATAAACACTTAATCAACCCTTTAATCTACCATTTACAAGCAAGAATAAACTGCCCTTAAGGAGTTTCCATGGCTGCCAAAAATAAACATCTCCCTTAGAACATCAAACTCCAAAATTCTTTCCACAATTCAAGTACCCATAACCTCCTCACAAACTTTCATGAAGCAATAACCAAAAATACAAACTTACCACTTTGGAAACTCTTCAAAACCTTGACTAAACTTGATCTTCTTGCTGCCTATCTACTGCCCAAGTGGTGTAGTACAGTTTTTGTGAAGGAAAAGGTAAGAAAATTGGCTTGGAGATGAAGGGATGAAGCTTGCATAAAGCTTGAAACAAATGGCCATGGAGGTTTTCTTCCTCCTTGGTCTCGGCTGGAATTTGAAAGGTAGAAGAAAGTGATTTTTTACTGTCCAAAAATCAGATTAATGGTCCACTTTAGGTGTTAGTGGACCACTAAGTGGAAAGATAATGTTAATTTAATCTTAAGGTTTCATTTTCCCACATTAAGCTTCCCATTTTTGCTATTTACATTAGGTACCACTAATTTAATTTTTCATGACATTTTCCAAGTGTAATATTATTTATTTTTGATGGACATTTAGGTCAAAAGACAACTCAAGGTGGCAAATGACCACAATGCCCCTGTTCGGATTGCATTCTGCTTTTTCTGTAACAATCGGTTTTGTCCGCTTTTTCGATTTCTCACTTTTCTTTGTACTAATTATTTAATTTTTTTATATTTCTAATGATATTTATACTTCACTAAATATTTATTTGAGTCCTAAAATATTTTTCGTGGTTCCGCATCCGTAGCTAGTCAACGGTCCACGCCGTGACTTCCTATGGCAGTCACCCATCGCTAAGGTTCTCGCCGCTTAATCAAGTTACATTTATTTGCTATTATTTTTCCTTTGTTTTTCTTGTATTTCTTTTCTTATATTTCATTATTTTATGTCTCCTCACTCATATCGAAGTGTAGTTCTAGGCATCCTAGCTGTCCGGACAACACTGGCCACCGGAACAGTAGAACGCACTACAAAACATAGGGGTGTTACAATTCTCCCCCCCTTAAATAAATTTCGTCCACGAAATTTTACCCAATAGCCATCTTACAATAGTCATACGTTTATTTTCTCCTTTCTATACGATTGTATAATCTTCTTTTCCTCAAATTTGTATAAGACTTTTAACAATCTAATACAACATTTAATTCGTTTGGATAACACCAATCTCCTCTTACTATTGTGCTGTCTAATATTTCGGTTCATGTTCCTTTTTCAATGACTCTTGAGGTCATGTTAGAATCATTTATCTAGTCATTGGTCCTCTGACCATTCTAGTCCATAGTCTTCATCACATTCGTAATATTTCTTTGTTATATATGAATCAACTGTTCAAATCTCTACTTCCATAACTCTTTTTATCTGTCAATATTCTATAACTTACTTCCTTTTGTACTGAATTATAACCTTTCGATATTATAACTTTTGAGTTTTAGATCCCTAAGTAGGATTTTCAAACTTATTTCTAACAATTAAATTCTGTCCTGGCATAATTATACCAAAACAGGTGCCGTTGGCAACTATTCTCATCTTGGTGTACTATCGAGTAGTACGTAGCTCTACACAATAATCTCAAGTTAGTACTGTAATATGCAGCTTACAGTATAAATATCAAGAACATTGCATAGTTACTACGATACAATCCAATAGATCAAACTTTCCTATCTTTTTTCCTGTTGGAATTCACTGATATCTGAACTTATTCTGATTACAATATCCATTAGCAATTACTAACAGTAACATCCTTGCCCTCATCTAGAGCAATTCCCTTACTGTATCTTACTTTTACATCCTCTTGCCTTACATTAAGTGGGCTCACCAATTAGCTTTATAATTTATGGTGTGTCATAAAATACTTTTCGCTGATAAACTCTTCCAAACTAATTTCACTTATTATCACAATCCTTATCTTAAAGGACTAATCACTAATGCATCAAAATTTATTCCCCTGTAAAGGAATAACAACAGAACATATAATTCTAACACTAACATAAAAGTATTCAGACTCCTTCAACTCTGCTGGTGCTATTCTGTATGGTGTTATGGAGATTGGATCCACACTAGGCATAACATTAATTTCAAACTGCACTTCTCTTTCCGGAGGTAATCCTGGCAATTCATCAGGAAACACATCTAGAAAGTCATGTACTGTAGGGATGTCTTTCAATGCTGGACTCTCCACTTGGGCGTCTAGCACATGTGCCAAGTATGCTTCACACTCCTTTCTGATCATTTTTCTGGCTAGTGCAGCCGAAATGATGTTTGATGGCAATAGCTACCTCTTCCCATGTATTACCACATCACTGTACTGGGGGAGACCAAAAGTGACTGTTTTCAATCTACAGTCAATCATGGCGTGATGCCTAGCTAACCAATCCATGCCCAAGATGATATCATAATCTCTGAAGGGCATTTCAATGAAATGAGACAGAAAAGTATGTCCTTGGATCACCAAAGGACAATCCCTATACATTTTATTAACCCTGACCTCCTGTCCTAGAGGACTTGTTACTAGCACCTCAAAGTCCATTTTTGTATATGGAACAGCAATGCAATCAATGATGCTAGCACTCACATAAGAATGGGTAGAACCCGGATCAAATAACACAAACACATCTTGATTAAAAGTTGAGAAGGTACCAGCCACAACATCAGATGTCTCGGCCTCTTCTTTCTGTCTCATTGTATAGATTCTGACCGGAGCACTATCTTGCTCAATGTTTCATCGTGCCTTGGCTGCCTAGTGGGCTACCTCTACCCCGCCTCTACCTGGGGTGGTTGTAAACTTTTGGTGACAGTGGCTCGAATCGACCCTTCCGCAGAGTAGGAATTGGTCCAACTCGCGACCATCGGTGCAGTCCTTGGCAAAGTGTCCTGTGCCTCCACAGTTATAACAGGCTCCAATAACCTTTTAGCATATCCCACCATGATATCTTCCACAAGTTTCACATTGGCAGGAAGGGCAAGAACTTCTAGTTGTTCGACGACTGGACCTTGGTGGTCTCTGCCTTGATGATTCACCTCTGTTATGTCCCTGAGCTCGGGACTCCTCAAATTCTTTTCTCTTTCTCAAATTACTGCTTGAGCTCTGACCCATAGGTTTCTCCCTCTTCTCTATTTCATGTTGCCCTTGTGGGGGTTGGGTCTATACTTGGGCTTGGGCTGACAGAGTATCAGCCATTTATTGAAAGAAAGTGGCCATTTGTTGGGCCATTTGTGCAATAATTTGTACCGGTAAAACTAGTACAGTCGGGCCTTCGACACTTTGTGGAGCTGGGGTCTCAACTTGTATCTCAGCCTTTATCGATTGATCGACTAAACGATCACCCACTTCCATAGTCAATTCGAGGATCTTAGACCTTCTAAACAAATAACACAAGGAGATTTCCTCTCGTTAATGCATTTTTATAATGTAATGTACTGTATGTATCAAACAATAACATTGAGCAGTTGTACTATGAAGAAAGAATATTCAAATTATATGTGAAAACAGAATTTAAAAACTTTGCTCTGATACCACTAAAACATGTCACACCCTACCCCTCTGTAAGGCATAACATGATCCGTAGTATACCTAATGAATTACCAACTTCGTCTACTGATAACCCATTAAATACACTACAAGAGATTTTAAAACTTTTCTTACTTTTTTTTTTTACAGTGGTGAGAACTATTTACAGGTGTTAAAAAATTTTTTTAACTTAAATGAAAGAGAAAATACATTTGAATTATTAGGAATTTCTGTAAAAATTTTAGCGGAGTGCCTTCTGTATTTTGAATAAAACAGTTCTTCAGAAAACCTGTAAAAGCACTTCAATATAATTCTCAATCTCCACTTCAACAGTTAAACAACACAATATCTTTGTAACACCCTCCTCCTAGCAATTCCGTACAGTTTACTGTTCCGGTGACTGGTGTCGGTCCGGACAGCTAGAACGTCCGAAAAAATATTTAAACTAAAGTGAGGAACCATTATTAACTCAAATATTAATAAGAAAAATTTAGTAAAAATTTTAGAAATAAAATACAACTAAGTCAAATGAGCTGGTGCCCAAGCGATGGGTAATGGAGGGAAGTTATGCTCGCAACTAGGAACCCTATACCTGTAAAAATTCATAAAATAATTTTTGGGACTCCAGAGAAGGGTCATTGAGGTTCCTATGGCATTATAATGCCAAGAAAATATTTAGAAAAATTTTTTCAATTCCAGACAGCATAATTTTGACCTGAGGGCATTTTGGTCATTTCGCCTTCAGAGGTGATTTTTGGCCGACTTGCCCATTGAGTAAATAATTAATATGACATAAAATATGAATAAACATTACTAAAAATGAAATTGGAGATGAGTAGTGGATAAAAGAAAAGGAAAATGAAATAAAAAGCAATTTATGACATCTTGATGATGTCATTTAAAAGCCATAACCAATCACAATTAAGTAACCATTTGACTAATTAATAAAAGAGATAAATAAAGACCAAGGAAGACAAAAAACAAGCAGCCATCTTCTTCTTCAAAACGTGATCCTCTCCTCCATAACCTCCATGGAAGTTTTCTTTAATTACTTCCATTTTCCCATGAATTTGCACTATAAAACCCTAAGTCCCTTCACTAAAAACTTGTCTCTACCTCTTGGGAAGTGTTTGGCAGCCTAGAAAAGGAAGGAAAGCGAAGTTTTAGCTTGGAGAAATCTGCCCTACAAGAGGTTAAAGTGAGGTTAGTGCCTACTTATATATATACTTCTTTGATTCCATGTTAGAAGCTTGAAATAAGTGAGAAATTGTAAATTAAATGAATAAAAGTTAAGTGTATGTATCCCTTGAATTTTCGGCAGCCCTAGGAAGGAATGAGTTTGATTGTATTAATGGACTTAGAGTGAATTGGAGATTATGTTTAAAGTGTATACATATATATATACAAAGAATGAAAGAGTTAACTAAAGAAATTGTGAAAATCATGAATTTGAACTAGGGTTTTGGAGAGTGAAATTTGGATTTAGCTTATGAAATTGTGAAAGAACATTATAAGGGTCAATTAGTGATCATTTTAGGTAAGTTGACCATAATTTGGACTGAAATGTAGCATGGCAAAGGGAATGAGTAGGCTGCCTTGTAAGTGCAACAGGGTGACTGAAATTTCAGTCCACTTGGACTGCCATATCTTTGGCTGTGTTGGTCCAATTGGTGTTTGGCCAATTGTACATGAAACTAGGCTTATAATGGCACATTTTTGCTGAAGAAACAATGCCCAAAAGACTAAAGCAAGAGGACCAAAAGTTGGCCCCAATCCGGATACTCCCAACAAAGACATAGAAATGACCAAATGAACAAGAATCGCTCATTTTGCCATAACTCACTGTAGAATAGTCAAATTGACCTGAAATGTTTACAGCAACAAGATAGGATATAGACAAACAACTTTCATGAAGAACATTACCCCAAATTATGCCATTAACCCATTCAAATTATTGGGCAAAGTTAAGTTATCAAACCTGCAACTCTGCAGATTTTCACTTGAGCAAGAATGTTTGGATGGCTATAACTCTCTAGAAAACTCGGATTTAGACGATTCTTGAAACGGTGGAAACCTAAGGTATGGTAGAACATTTCATAAGAAGAAAGTTAGACCAAATTATGAACTTAACTTGATCAAATTACTGACCAATGTTGGACCAAAAATCGCTAGACCCAAAATCTCAAAGATGAACAAGACACGCCAACAGTAAACTTATTTTTGCCATAACTTGAGCTACAAAACTCCAAATGGAGTGATTCAAAAAAGAAAATTCAACTAGACAAAATAAGGAACAACTTTCATGTTTACCATTTCCTCAAATTCCCACAGCAACAGGGCTTAATAGAACAGTAAAGTTAGGCTTCAAAAATTGAAAATTCTGCCCTCTTGGTTTTAAGCATAGAAATTGTAATGGCAATCAATTCCAACAAGTTTTAAATACAAAATGTGGTATGTTTGGGGTGTTAAAACCAATACACCTATTTTCTATCCAAAAGTCAACATTTTTGTTAACCAATAAGGTGAATAGTGACACCAAAACTTGAAATTCAAAATTTGAAATTAGAAATGCATCTAGGGGACTTTAAATTGCAATTGGCAATTAATACTAGCAAATGTAAAAATCAAAATGTGGGATCTTGGTGTAATTAGAATTAACATATCCCTTAAGTATGAAAAAGTCAACATTTTGGTTGACTAGAAAGGTGAATATTAATCAAAATGAGTAACAAACTAATATGAATACCTAGAAGAAATTATAATATTAAATTATTATAATTTTATGAAAAATGTGGACTATGTATCTTAGTCAAAATTGTTAAAAGGAAATTAAGACCATAAATTTGAAATCCATGAAATATTCATGGATTACTTAAAACATGAAAAATAAGTCACCTAATTGATGTGAATAGATAGTTAGGGCTTATATGCCCATCACAAATGGAATTCATAAAATATTAATTACTCAACTTGAAATATAAAATTGTGACTACATAAGTAGATTCTTAAATGTATAAATGAGAAAGGAAAATGTTTTGAATACAATGGTACATGTGAACCATTGTTTAGAATTGTGATCAATATGAATAACATAATGAATGAATAAATGAACTATATTAATGTATGAATGAGACATTAGTTCTCATTATTATAGAAAGGAGAAGTATTTTGAGTACAATGGTATAAAAGGATAATTGATGTGAATTGTGATCATATAAATGATCAAATGAATGTATGAATTATAATTGAAATTTCTCATGAAATAATGAATTCATAAAACACAATATATTAATCTTTAATGATATTATGTGCCCTTGTATTGCCTAGACACGTGTGTCAGATTGGATAGATTGGCATGCCAATAGGGTATTGTTTTAGCAGTACTGCGAAAGGCTTTATGCCTGTATTCATGGCTTTATGCCCGTATTCATGGCTTTATGCCAACATTCATGGCTTTTATGCCCGATTATGTATTATCATGGCTTTTTAGCCATACTGACTGCATACGTGGTTGACGTTCTGCGTCCCATGGTATGACGGCCCGAGGCACCGTGGTGTCCAGTGCCAACGACGTGTTATCCAGTTTAGTCAGCCTGTCGTAGGTTTCTTGGGCAGTGTAATTTATTGAGATAAGTTAAGAATATTAGCAGTTAAAAATATTAGAAATTAAATAAAATAAATGAGTAAGATGACCTAAAATAAATTAGGATAGTTATTTATTAGAAAGAATCGAAATGAACTGGACAGATATCAAAATTTACTTATTATGAAATAATTTGAGACAACCTAGCAAGTATAGAGAAAATGCTAAAAGATTAGCAAAGAAAATTATAACATAAATAAATATTGCAAATGTGCTTATATAACAATATAAGCATAAATTTATTATTTTCAAATCAATTTTTTTTGTACATTATTACTGTACATTGGCAAATAAACACTTTCAAAGAAGACTAAATTAGGATATAACACATTAAATTTTTAGAAACCGTATGTGAAATATAAATAAATCTTGATTATTTGAATTATGTTTTATTTCTATCTTTATTTGTATATTATTTCCATGTTATATTATTGCACCACTACAAAGAATGCTTAGCGCGATGGAATTGTTTCTTCGCGCAGTAATCAAGCTAGAACTCAATGGACGCTTGATCGGAATTTTGGGAGTTTTGATCTGAAGTATCTCAAGTATTCAAGGTTGTCACCTCTCAAGAATGCATGTAGATAGGGCCCATATAGATCCTCTTTTGTATTTTGTATAAAATGCTAGATATTGTATTATGATGTAAATTATGAAATTTTGTAATTATTTTGTAAATTATGTAAATTAAGGAAATTTGAAAATTTTGCTTATGTAATTTGAGAATGTTTACATATGAATTGAGCATGCATGGAAATGATTATGAAATTGAAATGTATGAATGAGATTTGAAATATGAGAAAATTATGAGAATGATTGATGAGATAATTATGATTAGCATGGATAAGACTTTATTACGAAAATATTGTTGAAACTTTCAAATGTAAATAGTAAAACACGCCAACTAGTGATAAAATAGGGAAACTCACTGGTTTCTCCGCTTAAAAATAATTAATATTAAAATATAACGAGATCAAAATATGAAAGGAATAAAGTAAGATAAGATAGGGTGCTCCGGCACCGAATGTAGCACACTTTGCTCGGCTACACTGTAGTCGGGTGAGGGGTGTTACATTTAGTGGTATCAGAGCGCGGTTTAGGCGTTTCTGGGCCTAGATTGAGTCCATACCATGCATTGCATTTGTAAGAGTCGAGGTGACACTAATGCAGATCTGGTAGTATTTGATATTTTGAATAGTATATGGACCCATCATCTCAGAGAGCTGTAGAGGAGGAAGTGGAGAGTCATGCTCCACCCAGCAAATGAGAGACTGGGAATGGGAGAACTCGCTCCACCAGCTCAGTGCAGAGCCTACTCACCTCCACAGGCCATGTTTCAAAGAAATGGCCGACTTCTTTAGACAAATGGCCGGGGTAATGCCAGCACCACCACCACCACCAGCTCCACAACAGAAATCACACCTGGAAAGGTTAAGAAAGTTTGGGGCAGTGGATTTCTATGGCAAGAGAGAAGATGATTCTGTGGCAGCCGAGAATTGGTTGAACAGAACAGGCAGAGTTCTAAAACAACTCCACCGCACCCTGACAAAACTCCGAAGTCGCCATATCTTTGTTGCAAGATGATGCATACGAGTGGTGGGACACGGTGTCCAGTGAGGTACAGCAGGAAATAGTAACTTGGGATTTCTTTCTCTCCAAATTCAAGAAGAAATATGTGGGTAGTGTATATCTGGAAGAGAGAAGAAGAGAGTTCATTAACCTGAGGCAGAGACAGCTGTCAGTGGCCGAGTATGAGAAAGAATTCGTAAGACCGAGCCGCTATGGAAGGGAGATAGTCCCTAATGAAGCTGAAAGGTGCAAGAGATTCAAGAGGGACCGAATGACAATATAAAGATCATGATCATCGCTTGGGGATCACAGACTTCACCAAGCTAGTGGAAGTCGCATTAAAAGTGGAGAAAGTGAGAATAAATGAACAAAATAGGAAAGACAGCAGCGTAAGAGGGAATTTGGACCAGATGTGTATACCAACCGATAGTAAGAAGTTTAAGGGTTCTAGTTCACAAGATCGCATTATTGGCCATAGAGGCCGATTGGAATATCTATAGCTAGTTCCCTGCACAATAACAAGGGGATCAACCCTGCCTGAATGTATGCACTGTGGTAGAAGACACAGAGGGGAGTGTCGATTGTTAACTGGAGAGTGTTTCAAGTGTGGGGCTACTGATCATTTCATAAGAGATTGCCCACAGAGGAGTGGTTCAATAGCTCCGGTACAAGTTGATAGACTTTCCCCTATAGTTCAAAGGGGTAAAAGATCGGATAGAGCAGAAACGGCTGACATTACACAGAAGATTGTTTCTGAGACAGTTGAAAAGCCCGAAGTCAGGGTGGCACCACAAGTATATGCTATGGAAGCTTAGGAAGAGCCAAATCCAGACACTGATGAGGCGATACAAGGAAGTGAAGAAACAAGAAGGTAGCAACTCCCCGATTACTTAAGTCAGGTAAATTTCGAGGACGAAATTTAAATTAGAGGGGAAGAGTTGTAACACCCTCCTCGTAGTAATTCCGTACATTCTACTATTCCGGTGACCGGTGTCGGTCCGGATAGCTAGAACGTCCGGAAAAATATTTAAACTAAAGTGAGGAACCATAATTAACTCAAATATTAATAAGAAAAATTTAGTAAAAATTTTAGAAATAAAATACAACTAAGTCAAATGAGCCTGCCTGCCGATGGGTAACTGTGAGGGAAGTTGCGGTTCTCGCAACTAGGAACCCTAGACCCAGGTAAAAATTCATCAAATAATTTTTTGGGACTCCAGAGAAGGGTCATTGAGGTTCCTATGGCATTAGAATGCCAAGAAAATATTTAGAAAAAATTTTCAATCGGTACAGACAATTTTGACCCGTTAAGCCAAACGGAGGGCATTTTGGTCATTTCGCCTTCAGAGGTGATTTTTGGCCGACTTGCCCAGTTGAGTAAATAATTATTATGACATAAAATATGAATAAACATTACTAAAAATGAAATTGGAGATGAGTAGTGGATAAAAGAAAAGGAAAATGAAATAAAAAGCAATTTATGACATCTTGATGATGTCATTTAAAAGCCATAACCAATCACAATTAAGTAACCATTTGACTAATTAATAAAAGAGATAAATAAAGACCAAGGAAGACAAAAAACAAACAGCCATCTTCTTCTTCAAAACGTGATCCTCTCCTCCATAACCCTCCATGGAAGTTTTCTTTAATTACTTCCATTTTCCCATGAATTTGCACTATAAAACCCTAAGTCCCTTCACTAAAAACTTGTCTCTACCTCTTGGGAAGTGTTTGGCAGCCTAGAAAAGGAAGGAAAGTGAAGTTTTAGCTTGGAGAAATCTGCCCTACAAGAGGTTAAAGTGAGGTTAGTGCCTACTTATATATATACTTCTTTGATTCCATGTTAAAAGCTTGAAATAAGTGAGAAATTGTAAATTAAATGAATAAAAGTTAAGTGTATGTATCCCTTGAATTTTCGGCAGCCCTAGGAAGGAATGAGTTTGATTGTATTAATGGACTTAGAGTGAATTGGAGATTATGTTTAAAGTGTATACATATATATATACAAAGAATGAAAGAGTTAACTAAAGAAATTGTGAAAATCATGAATTTGAACTAGGGTTTTGGAGAGTGAAATTTGGATTTAGCTTATGAAATTGAGAAAGAACATTATAAGGGTCAATTAGTGATCATTTTAGGTAAGTTGACCATAATTTGGACTGAAATGTAGCATGGCAAAGGGACTGAGTAGGTCAGCCTTGTAAGTGCAAAGAGGTGATCAAATTTCAGTCCACTTGACTGCCATATCTTTGGCTGTGTTGGTCCAATTGGTGTTTGGCCAATTGGACATGAAACTAGGCTTATAATGGCACATTTTTGCTGAAGAAACCATGCCCAAAAGACTAAAGCAAGAGGACCAAAAGTTGGCCCTAACTGATACCTCGCAACAAAGACTGCAGAATGACCAAATGAACAAGAATCGCTCATTTTGCCATAACTCACTGTAGAATGGTCAAATTGACCTGAAATGTTTACAACAACAAGATAGGATATAGAAAAACATCTTTCATGAAGAACATTACCCCAAATTATGCCATTAACCCATTCAAATTATTGGGCAAAGTTAAGTTATCAAACCTGCAACTCTGCAGATTTTCACTTGAGCAGTAATGTTTGGATGGCTATAACTCTCTCTAGAAAACTCGGATTTAGGAGATTCTTGAACCGGTGGAAACCTAAGGTATGGTAGAACATTTCATAAGAAGAAAGTTAGACCAAATTATGAACTTAACTTGATCAAATTACTGACCAAAGTTGGACCAAAAATCTGCTAGACCCAAAATCTCAGCATGAATAGTACACGTGAACAGTAAACTTATTTTGGCCATAACTTGAGCTAAAAAACTCCAAATGGAGTGATTCAAAAAAGGAAATTCAACTAGATAAAATAAGAAACAACTTTCATGTTTACCATTTCCTCAAATTCCCACTGCAACAGGGCTTAATGGAACAGTAAAATTAGGCTTCAAAAATTGAAAATTCTGCCTTCTTGGTTTTAAGCATAGAAATGGTAATGGCAATCAATTCCAACAAGTTTTAAATACAAAATGTGGTATGTTTGGGGTGTTAAAACCAATACACCTATTTTCTATCCAAAAGTCAACATTTTTGTTGACCAATAAGGTGAATAGTGACACCAAAACTTGAAATTCAAAATTTGAAATTAGAAATGCATCTAGGGACTTTAAATTGCAATTGGCAATTAATACTAGCAAATGTAAAACTCAAAATGTGGGATCTTGGTGTAATTAGAATTAACATATCCCTTAAGTATGAAAAGTCAACATTTTGGTTGACTAGAAAGGTGAATAGTAATCAAAATGAGTAACAAACTAAGATGAAGACCTAGAACCAATTCTAAGCTTAAATGCTTAGAATTGTATGACAAATGTGGACTATGTATCTTAGTCAAAATTGTTAAAAGGAAATTAAGACCATAAATTTGAAATCCATGAAATATTCATGGATTACTTGAAACATGAAAAATAAGTCACCTAATTGATGTGAATAGATAGTTAGGGCTTATATGCCCATCACAAATGGAATTCATAAAATATTAATAACTCAACTTGAAATATAAAATTGTGACTACATAAGTAGATTCTTAAATGTATAAATGAGAAAGGAAAATGTTTTGAATACAATGGTACATATGAACCATTGTTTAGAATTGTGATCAATATGAATAACATAATGAATGAATAAATGAACTATATTAATGTATGGATGAGACATTAGTTCTCATTATTATAGAAAGGAGAAATATTTTGAGTACAATGGTATAAAAGGATAATTGATGTGAATTGTGATCAAATAAATGATCAAATGAATGTATGAATTATAATTGAAATTTCTCATGAAATAATGAATTCATAAAACACAATATATTAATATTAATGATATTATGTGCCCTTGTATTGCCTAGACACGTGTGTCAGATTGGATAGATTGGCATGCCAATAGGGTATTGTTTTAGCAGTACTGCAAAAGGCTTTATGCCTGTATTCCTGGCTTTATGCCCGTATTCATGGCTTTATGCCAACATTAATGGCTTTTATGCCCGATTATGTGTTATCATGGCTTTTTAGCCATACTGACTACATACGTGGTTGACGCTCAAGGCCCCATGGTATGACGGCCCGAGGCACCGTGGTGTCCAAAGCAACAATGCTATCCGCTTTAGTCACTGTCAGAGGTTGCTTGGGCAAAGGTAATTTATTGAGATAAGTTAAGAATATTAGCAATTAAAAATATTAGAAATTAAATAAAATAAATGAGTAAGATGACCTAAAATAAATTAGGATAGTTATTTATTAGAAAGAATCGAAATGAACCGACAGATATCAAAATTTACTTATTATGAAATAACTGAGACAACCTAGCAAGTATAGAGAAAATGCTAAAAGATTAGCAAAGAAAATTATAACATAAATAAATATTGCAAATGTGCTTATATAACAATATAAGCATAAATTTATTATTTTCAAATCAATTTTTTTGTACATTATTACGTACATTGGCAAATAAACACTTTCAAAGAAGACTAAATTAGGATATAACACATTAAATTTTTAGAAACCGCATGTGAAATATAAATAAATCTTGATTATTTGAATTATGTTTTATT